>NW_025776301.1:0-185377 GCF_021130785.1 Homalodisca vitripennis
TGTTTATTCAAATTGCTCCTTTTAATTGGAAAATATTTAATTAATTTGAAATAAACTCAACATCACTTTCTTGTTAAAAAGACAATTCAGTATCACGATTTCTTGTGTTATTCGTACATTGAATTGAAAATCTCTTTATTCATTGAATATACATTTTGTATACACTGAATAAAAATTACTTTAATAATATACTTATAAACTAGAAGAAGTGAAAGTAATAGAATACACTGTCTATCAATAGTCATAATTCACAAATGCCCTAATAATTGCAGCTGTAGCCATAAAACAGGTTAATAATGTATATGGTAATTAATAATTCTGAAAAAACACACCAAAGCAAACTTCACAGTTTTAATTATTATTAATTTGTAATTATTTTTTTTAGTTAAATGATTGTCTTATGTTATATTAATTTTAAAAAATCCCAGAGAATCTGTTGTAATAGTTGAATGTTTTGGCAGATACAGCTCCTCCCAAATCGATTCTCAATCCCTCGGTGACACTTGTTGATGCTAAACTGACTCCAAGAGCGCTGGTGTACTTTGGCACGGACCCACCGCAGGAGCGGACCACATACCTGAGACCCTCCTTGCTTACTTCCCTCACAAGTCTGCGGTTGGCATCTGAGGCTGCTCTCCAGTACAGGTTAGTGATACTAAAGCCAAGCTACATCACATAAGCCTATTTATAAGCTTGATTTAAAAAACCATTGCAAAAGTGAAAAGTGCTTCTTATTTTTAGGGATAAACATATAAGCTTTTCAGTATAGTCTCCTATTAAGATGATGCATTTCATTCAATATTATTTCAATTCCTATATATTTCCAAATTTACAGGTAAAATTCAGTTTCACAGCATCATCCTTGTTTCAACAACATCTCTTTCTGGTCTACCTTGTTTTTCAGATATTTGAGAAAAATATCTTGAATCTTGAGAAAAAAATTAATTTAAATCAATGAAGTGCAACTTTTCTTTTTTTGCAATATTTATCAGTTGGCTTCATGTTACCATGGTCAAGGGAAGTCAGAAATTGAGTCAAGGGTAATTATTTTTGTCAAATACTGTACTAGTTTGGTTTTTTATCGTTTCAGACATTCCAGAGGAAATATTCAATGTTTAATTTCATAATATGCTGGTATTAAGTATGGTTTTATAAAATAATTAAATGTTATTCAGGAGAAAAGAAGCAGACGAAGAAATAAAAGAAACAGAGGATGGGATTGTTGAAGTGGTCAATGAAACTCCAAGCTGTTCGTACCAAAAGCCAAACTCATCTGCTAGCAAAAAGCCATCAGCTAGCTCCAAAGTGCCTAAATGGTTCAAAAAATAATGTTTGTAGTTATATTTTTCAATAAATGTTAATTAATAATGTAGCATTTGTTAATGGTAGCATATTTCCTTTAATAATTACACAAATTAAGGCTGTTTTACTCTGTTGTAAAATCAGTACAAAATATAATCAGGGTGACCAACTGTCTGAGAAAAAATTGAAATTATCCATACAAGAATAAGGCAGAAATCATAATTTATTCAAAGCAAAACATTCTTCTCTTGAAAACAAATAATAATATAAACAGCTTTTAGAATCTGACACAGATCAATCCCATTCATTGTGCAGGGGCTATCTGGCAAGAATGTGATATTCAATGATTACTCCTCATCATTGGCATCTACTGTTATCAGACTCGGATACTTCAAACTTCTATATTGACACAATAGAACTATGAATGGTTTTTTGTGTTAAGTCTCAAATGCAATTGGTTAATAAGCAATAAATATCATATTCATTGCAGTAGAAATAAAGGTAGATTAAAAAAAATACAGCATTTATCTAATATAACATAAAATATTTAGGAAAACCCCTCCGTACTAAAGGGGCTTCAGACCCGCTGACCTCAGGTCGTCAGCTCTCAAGGGCGTTCTGAAAGCTATAGATAGCTCTCTTGACCAGTAGTAGTAGCTTTTTAAGTGTTTTTTAAGAGATTGTAAATTGTCAAGTTTTTTAAAACTATTTGGTAGCGAATTAAACAATTTAGGTCCAAAAAATAAAACTGATTGCTATGTTAACAACAGTCAATATCTATCCACTATAGTATTTTCTTTGTGTCTTGTATTATAATTGTGTCCAAGAACTGAAAACATGATGTTTATTTTGAAAGACAAAAATTACTGTGTGGTAAACAAGCAGGCTGGCGAGAATGAGGGTGCCACTTTATCGAAAGAGCTTCCTGCAACTGTCATGCCAGTCAAAACCCCAGACGATCCTCAGTCCTCTCTTTTGCATGTAGAAAATTGTGTTAAGAAATTTGTACCACAGAAGATTCAGAAAATAATACAGTAATTAATCTTTGATTCAAACAAGCCATTATAACCCAGTCTGAGAGTCTCCCCTAGAGGTAAAGGTTGACAGGCATATCAAGGAAAATGTTGCAGCGTTGAGATGTTTAGGCAGCATATTTATGTGGAAATACCATTTTAGATTGAAGTCTAAATGAATCTCTAGAAACTTAGTGCAGAGTGAACTGTTAAGGGTGAGTGTATTTAAAGTAAAGTGGAAGATATAGAGTTTTTTGGGAGTGAAATTCTATAACATTAGTTTTTGAGATATTAGGAAACAGTTTATTTGGTTAAACCACTCCAGAAGACGGGACAAAGTTAAGTCAAAGTTCTGGGTAAGGTATTGGTAATCACTATGATTGAAAATCAAACTGGTGTCATCTGCAAAGAGGGTTACGAAGAGTGCTTCATTATTAACTGTGTTATACATAAAATTAGAAAGATCATTGAATCATGAATCTTTATTAGTCATCATAACATCATTAAAATGCATTGACATCATCACCAAAGCTTCAATATAATATTAGCTCACAATATATTAAATTAAATGTTGATTCGAGTGAATGAAAAACCTTACTGGCCGAGATGAAACAAAACTAGCTTACGTTTAACTAAGCATGGGCAATCAACAATAAATACATGTATTAGTAGATTTTACAGAAAGTAAATTAATAACTGATTTATTAGGGAATAAAATGGTAGAATATTCAAAAATAAATAAATAAATAGTGCAATAAAAGGCAGTTAAGACAGTTAAACATTTAGGAAGGCTACAATACAGATAGATTTAAAATTAAAGTGAAACATCTATCACAGAAAGTGCTAGATATTCATCTACACGATAAAAAGGTCTAGTTAACAGCCATCTATACATCACTGGTAAGAGGTAGTTTATTAAACAAACGGATACCAATAAAAGAATACATAGAATGTGATTTGCTTAATCTGCAGTAGAGCTGATCCAAAATAACTTTCCTCTGGTAGGATATTGATGAATGTTATTTCTAAGAGAAAAGTCGCCAAGATTCTGTTTTATTTTAATCAGACATGAATAAATAATCAATACCTACTCAACCCAATTCAGACACTTCTCCTGACGAGATAATTGAGCTTGCAAGTGGTGTATCAAAAGTCTCACAAGATTTATCCGAAGTCAAGAAATTATTGGAATCGCATTTGGTAAAATCGGAAAAAATAATAAATGCGATCGAGATTGTCCCCACTAGTACCGTAAATGGTGAAAAGATATGGGTCAGCTTCCTACTGAAAAACCACCAGAGAATTGGTCAAGTGAGCAAAGCAGTGGAGCCATATGATGTGGTTGTCAAAGTTCAATTGAGTGAATTAGAAGGCAAGATATACATCATGCAGAAAAAATTTAACAACGAAATAAAAAATATATGGAAAGAGGTTTTGAAGACTTCCATGATGGTAGTAACTTCATCTAAAACTTGTATAGAATTATAAGTATATAAAAACTGCAACCATGCCAACTAACTGGAACTGAGTCTGTACTGACTCTCCATCTAGAACACCCCATCCACTTGGATCCAAACGCAGAGTATTATATGGCTCTTGTTGGATTTTACTCTGAGAACAACATATACAACTTGTTGCAACATGCAAAAGTCTATTTTTGGGAAATACATTTCATTCCGAAACCACTGATACTTCAATGTGGTTACTGGACCATTGAAAAACTTGAAAAGAGTTTCAGAGATTACATACAATCGTTGAATCTTAGTATAAATTCTGACGATTTCAAGATCTTTAAAGATGGTGACAAAATATCAATTAATTCTCCAATTAAATTCTACTTGGATAAAACCGTTAGTGATCTCTTAGGTTTTGAAAAATCTGATGCAACAAACTTACAAAAAGAATCGTCTTACTTCAACTCAAATGAAAATGTAATTGCATCGAATCCACCGAATTTTAGAGCCGTTGATGTCATCGAGATACACTGCAATATTGTCAACAACAGCCTTGTCAATCATGATGTTCACTCTCACAAACATTTGGAGACAGCAATCCTCTACTCCTTTTCTCCTAATGTACCACACGGCTACAAAATATCTCAATCACCTCAAGAAAAACACTACATACCTCTTCAGAGTGGTTTACGAAAGGTTCAACAGATCACAATCACACTTGTAGACCAAAACAACCAACTGATCCAGAACAACCATGTAAACAACATCGAATCTTTAGATCTGATCAGTAAATCACAAACACATACATACTCAAAATTGTGGTAAATAAAAACGCGTGGTGTCTGCGCGGTGGCGGTGACGGTACAGCGATGACATGCGTGGTGATTCGCGCGGCGCGGTTCTGACCACCCATACTCACACTCTTAGTCGCTCTCTAACAATTCTGTCCCAGATTTAGTGCAGTCATTGAAACGAAAAATACGGTCTTACCTCCGAATTTTTTTACTGTGAACCGATTTGCATGAAATTTTGGAATTAGGCTCATCTTACCCTTAACTTCAAAAGTGAAAATGATCTGAACTCCGCCTATTATTTTTAAGGGGTGTAAACAACCCCTTAATGGAAAAATCGACATTGAGCCATTTTATCGCTAGAAAACATGTTTAATAGTAAGTGGTGAAATTTTAAAGTGTTTTCTAACACAATTACCTCATATTAAAATAATTTTCAACCCCTTGAAAATCTTACAACCCTTGCAAACAACCCATAAATTGAAAAAAATCACAAAAAATACTTTGGTATGATATAAAAAGATGTAAGTATAGAGTTAGTAATATTTTATATTTTCTATAATAATTATGAAAATTTTAACCCCCTTTCAACCCTTGAAAACTACCCCTTGATAAAAAAATTGTTAAATTTTTTTGATAAAATGAAAAGGATTTAAATATTATTCCACACTCTCGAAAACGATTATGATATTCTTAAGCTTTTCTACCCTTAAAACTACCCCTAAATTAAAACAGTAAATATATATGATTACATATTATTTAAAAATAATTTAATTTAGAGTAAAAATTGCCATTTATTAGATAAAAATATTTACAAATTACACAAAATTCACTCAAATGTGTTATATATACATATAAGAAAGTTGGTATGTATTCATGCCTACGTTTCCAAAATATATGAGCCATATTATGTATATATATATATACACATTACAATAGTTTTGGGTCTCTATTATACTGCGTACTTTCACATTGCTCCAAATATTCACAGTACGAAATTTTCAGTTACTAAGTAGAAAAACATATGATAAGTTTTTTGACCATAACTCCTTCAATTTTCATGCTATCACAATTTATAAAAAACCATTGTAAAGATAATTAAGAGAGCTACAATATCCTTCATTGCAATATAGTAAAAAACCTTTTTCTCAAACGGTGAAGGGTTAAAGGGCTTAAGAGAGGCTGTGATTGCGCTGCCATGCGCTCTTTAAACAATCATATTTCCGTAAATTTTTGTTTTACAGAAAAATAAAAAATCCAAATTGTTTGTCAGAAATATACCTACATTTTTCATACCTACACTTTTATTCGTATATGTCGTCATTTTTGAGATATTATGAAAAAGGTGGTTTTTTAAAAATTTGAATTTTTTTAATCGTGACTTTTTTGAAAAATATGTGTCCTGAAGCAGCCAAACTGATACACTCTATTAAACTCTTCATAATAAAGTTGATTCTAGGCGGAATACGATTAATTTTAATTTTGGTGGAAATGGCACTTATGAAACCCATTGATTTAAAAGAAAAAACATTAGATGCTCCTCTTATTTGCAATACAGCTCACTCTTTTACGTGCAAAAGACTTTTAATAGTGCTCATTTTAAAGCTTATTTCAAGCACTATAAAACTCTTTTTTATTAGAATGCCTAAAATGCATCTTCTCGCCGCTAGATGGCATTGACCACATCGATTAAATTTCAGACAAAATAAAAAACGGCTTTGATTTTTAATATCTAGCTTAATATTGCACTTAGAATACTTTATAAAAAACAAAATTGTTCATTGTTTTACCTGCTACAATTGTGTTCTTTATAAAATTTTCGATAAAACGTATATTTTTGGAGATATTTGCAAAAAACCGATGACAAACGTGAAAAAATTGCGAATTTTCAATTGCCAATAACTTGAAAAGTATTGGATTTTTCGAAAAACGTTATAGATGATTTTTTGCTTAAAAGTAGGCCTTCTATCGATATCCGAGGTTATTTTGAAAAAAGAAAAAAATTAACTCCCGAGAAGGGGTGGCAACCACCCCCAGAGTGGTTGCGGAGTTCAAATCATTTTCACTTTTGAAGTTAAGGGTAAGATGAACCTAATTCCAAAATTTTATGCAATTCGGTTCACAGTAAAAAAATTCGGACCAACAATGCTTCAATGACTGCACTAATTCGGTCTCACACGGTTTGTCCCAGAACCGGTCTCAGGTGCTTTGTCCCAGGAACGGCCAAAGTATACTACTCATCGCCAAAGACGGACATAATTTGAAAGACGTTATATTCAAATCTTAAACGGATCCACTCGCCCTTTTTTGGTTATTTTTATAAATGTTCATAAATACCAATCTGAAATCTGCAATAAAACACTTTGTACCACTTTAAACGTTTGAGATGTTTACATTATAAAACCGTCAGATCATTTTGCCGCTCCCTGTATATATATTATTATTATTATAATTTATATTTATGTATATATGTATATATATATATATATATATATATTAATATGGCGGTTCTAGACCACTTTTGGGTGCAACAGAAACTCAATGTAAATTCGTGTCCGATGTACCATAAATGAGTCTGAGAAATCTAAAAGGAAATCACAAATATAAATAACCGAATCTATAGATGTTTGCTTCTAATTTCTTTTAAGCTGTTTTAATGAAAATCTTCAAAATCTTAATGAAAAATATTTATTATAAAAAGTTTATTGTAACACATTCTTGATCTTTTATTGTCTTTTTCCAGTAACAATCAAGTGTAATTTATCATTTTTATTCAATTCTTTATTCTTTTTTTCATCCAAAACAGTCAAAAATCTGTTCGGTAAGTGTACTTTACAATCTTCCAATTCTGCAATTATTGTAAACCCGAATTTATTTTTAATTTTCTCCAAATTCAAAATTCTATATTTCTTATTTTTTTTCTAAAATTCATTAAACTTCTTATATTCTTTATAGTGTAGATCGCCTACTTTATTCAACTCTTTCAAAAACGCCATTTACATAGAAAAAATTCATATATGGAAATAATGAAATTTCCTAACTTTCACTCGAGAAGTTGAGCGAAAGTGGGCAAATTTCTTCACTTCACGAGGTTCATTATTTATCTTTTCCAAGTGTACTATAAAATCATCGAGGATTTCAGTTTTAAAATCATAAACAAATTCAATATCTAGATAATAAAAAAAAAACAGGTAATATTTTTTCATAATAAATGCGTGCATTGATACCTACAAACGAAAAGCACATTGGTTTTTTTCAATTTTTCTTACAGATAAGTAAAAATGTTTATTCTTTTTTCTAAATCCTGTAACAAATTTTGTTTGTTTTGCACTTCCATTTTCCAATTTTCTAATCAGTTTATTCAATAATTTATTTCGACGCTTCTGTGGTTTAGGTCTTTCATACAATTTTAAATGACAATTATTACAAACTAAATATCTTTTATCAATTACGTCTCCTTTATTATGACGTTTGTAACAGTTTGCAATATACATTTCATTCATTTATATATAAAGATTTTGTATTATAAATGGGAATTATGGAACTAACTCTGCCGAGATATAAATTTTTCAGCGCAAATGTTTATGTTTGTATTTCAACTACTAAGATAAATAGAAACGATCTTATTCTATAATGTATAAGATTTTATTACAGTAGGATACCTATACAAAAAAATATTTAAAAAACATTGAATAAAATAATAATATTATATATATATATATATATATATATATAAGTAGATAGTAATGTGGCGGTTCTGGCTCACTTTTGGGACAGACCGAAAATCAATATAATTACTGTTTAAAAGACATAAACAATTTACAATACAGTTCTAACATTAAATATGAGGAAATAATTTACATTACAGTTCTAACAATAAATTTGAAGAAACAATTTACCATACAATTCTAAAATAACTATGATAATCTGTATTCAAGCAACCTTTCAAGGACAATGTGTTCAAGGACATTTTCCATGGAATTTATGTTGGCAATACTCGAGTGGGAATTTTTGTGCTACACAATAAAGAATGGCAGCACTAAACCAGATGACACACCATTCTTTCTTCAGTCATTAGAGTGACCGGACACATTCATTTTTACTCTATTATTTTTATTAAAAATGTCTTTAAAAAGTGTTAAAATTCTTTCAAAAGTGTTTAATAATGCATTTCTAAATCTTTTCTTCCAAAACTATCCACATCATCTTCAAGACTCAGTGAAAACAATCTATTTCTTCATTTTACAAAGTGACAAATGTTCTGTGCTTTTTATTCTACGAATTTAAACATAGTTGTCTTCAGAAACTTTCTTCTACATCATCGACAGTGAAAATCCTCCTGGACCATTTCTACATTCAATCATCGTCAATAGAACAGTGTAAAACAGTGTACTACAAAGCGTGAAGGTCAGAGAAGTTGTAATTGCTTATCATCCGTTATCAAAACCGCTGCAACCACAGGCTAACACTCTGCTCTTTACTGTCGAATATCCGGAACACTTGTTCAAACAACACTTCATTCACTACTGCTCAGGTCTTGTTCATCCCGTGTCTTCTACATCATCCTACTACGTCTGCTCATCTTCCATGAAGAATTAAGATAACAGATGAGTTTTTGAACAATTTAAATTTAACTTTCAATTATAAAAATCCAAATTTAGCTTACAATTACCTTTCTGAACTAATTTCAAAAACCTTCTTCAAAAACAATGAAAAATCCAAATTCAAAATTCAATCAGATGACAAAAATTGGCTTACAATTGGCATTAAAACTTCAATTAAAATTAGAAACAAATTGTTTGGACAAAAAAAACTTGAACATGCAAAATTTTATACATCAAAACTCAAACATTATTGTAACATATTAAAAGAAACGTACCATAAAGAACTGATTGAAAAGTCATCTGATACCAAAATAAAATGGAATATTTAAAACAAATTTATAAACAAATCTAGAAAACCTTGTGGATATACTGGTGATATAAACAGAGTGAAAATTTTTTTTGCAAATATTGGTTCAGAATTGGCTTCAAAGATTCCAGATCTAGAATATGAAAAACTTAAAACAAATCGGAATTCTATATATCTCTCTGAAAGTACCAAATTAGAAATTGAGAACAAAATCAAACATTTGAAAAACGACAAAGCATCTGGATCAGATAAAATTCCAATCAAGCTAATTAAACGCCTTGTACCCCTCAGGGGCGGTCTTACTTTCGAGGCTGTACGAGTAGTGGCGACCCCGAGGTACCCTAGCTAATGCTCCAGATCCCTTCTCTTCTTGTTCTGGAGGCCTATGGCTGGCACACTTTTCTATGTGTCAGCCTATCTTTCTTCTTCACTCTCTTCTATCTGAGGTAAACTTCCTCAACCCTTCGATTTAGTTTTCCTTTCATTTCTCCCACTAGGGGCCAAGCCACGGTGGAACAGCATAGGCCAGGGCTGAATGGCTGGTGGCAAACCAGTCGTACTATGCGGACTCTGGATACCATCGACCCTCCAGTTTAAAGCAGCTTACCCAGGCATGCGGGGCTCTGTCTGGGTCGACCTTCCATTCCCTAGATACTCGTGGGAACATCATGAAAAAAACAACAAAAACCAAAACCACCAACCCTTGAAACGGTTCCTGAAGCTGTTTCTAACCTACCTCTTCCTGCTGAGGTAGCTCCTGAAGCTACCTCGCATACACTATCACCTAGTAACACAACTGAAGAGGTTGTTATGCTAACATCCCTACCTTCTCCTCAACAAAGTGCCTCAGGAACACAGGAGGTTCCAATGCACACTGAAGCTCCCATACATGGCAAGGCTTTATCTGAGGAAGGTAGTACAAGCGCTGAGGAAGCAAAAGCCTTTCAAGACGTAGAAGATCAGCTCCTCAACAGCCCAGGCACTCCCATGTCTACAGGTACGCTGGATGATGCTACAGAGCAACTTGGCAACCTCAGAATGAAGAGGCCTAATCTCACCACACCTCAAAGGAGAGAAGCACTTAAGGCTAAACTTCTTGAAAAGGGTGAAGCTTTTGACCCTTCCAAGTGGAGGAGGGGGAAAAAGAAGAAAAAGAATAAAGAACGGCAGGAGGTCTCAACTCCGGACCCAACTGCGGGTACCAAGGCGGGGGAGGGGTCGGCAAACGCCCCAGAGGCACCTTGGCCATTCACCCTCCGCTGAGGGGCCCGCAAAGAAGGCTAGGAGGGAAACCCAAAAGCCGGAAGCCCACGATCCCGAGGCCTCTGGTAGCACATCCAAGGCTACCTACAGAGAGGTTGCGGCGATCAAAATGGCCATAGCCCTCGACGGTTACCCTGATGCGAAGCTTAGTGAAGAGCAAGGAGAAGCCATCGAGGACGCAATTATGGAGGAAATCCAACCCCTGGAGGATGGTTCCGTTCCATCGTTTGCGGGCACCTACCTAGAGAAAGGTGTCTTAATTGCTTCCTGCATCAACGAGCACACCAAACGTTGGCTGGAAGAAGTAATTCAAAGAACAAAATCTCTGGGAGACGACATCTCTCTGAGAGTGGGTCTGCGTAAGGACATCTTGAGGTCCAATAGGGTGTTTTTCAGAGCTCACCCGAAGCTTCTGAAGAAGACACCTGAAAAGGTACTTGAAATGTTTAAAAAGCAGAATCCCAACCTAAACGTAAACGAGTGGAAAATCCTTCCATCCAAGCCAGATCCGAAAGGTTACGGATTCGTCTGTTTCCTGGACGAGGTCTGCTTCAAGGCTGTGAAGGCTTCCAACTGTAGAGCCAACCTAGGACTCTGGCAGGTCTCAATTGTCTCCTTGACAGTCAAGGACAATGCCACGAGTCCTACAAATCAACCTACAACACAGTAGGGCTGCTTCGGCAGCCTTCTGCCAGTTCTTCCTCCAGGAGGGATTTGATCTGGCATTAATTCAAGAACCATGGCTTCACCAAGGGAGAGTGGCGGGCGTAAATGAAACCAAAGGTAAGTTAATTTACTGTACCTCTCTAAGGAATATCAGGACCTGCATCCTGTTGAAGAGAGGCTTGGATTTTCTAACCCTCAGCGAATTCTGCTCCAGAGATATCACTGTGGGCACACTGACCTGGAAGAATGGAGGCATAGTACAGAGCACAATTGTAGGCTCCGTATACTTGCCATATGATACCAGGGAACTCCCTCCATCAAGAGACCTAGAGCTCCTGGTGGAAGAAGCACAAGCCAGACATCAACAACTACTTTTAGGTTGTGACGCCAATGCCCATCACTCTGCTGGATGGGGCAGCACCAACACTAAGAGGTGAGGCACTTTTACAATTTCTTCTAAGTAGGGATCTATTTATATGTAATAATGGTAACCGCCCTACGTTCGTAACACGAATTAGGCAGGAAGTTATTGATATAACAATCTGCACACAAGGTATACTTGGAATGGTTGATAATTGGCACGTAAGCGAAGAGGCCTCATTATCAGATCACAGGTATATCCGCTTTAACTTGCAAGATGAAGCTGGAGAGGTCCTCTATCGCAATCCCAGGAGGACTGACTGGTTGGAATATGTCTGACCTTCAGTCACAGTTTGGATCGGTAGGCGGAAGGGTGCGATGCTTCACAGACATAGATCAGATAGCTTCTGACCTGCAGAACGCTATAATTAATAGCTTCCACGACAATTGTCCATTGCGACGGGGGAAGAGTCGAACCAACACTAAGTGGTGGACTGCGGACCTCGCTCGCAAAAGGGCTGATGTTAGGAAGCTGCACAATCAATGCAAAAGGAGCCGTCTGGGAGCCCTATCATAGAGCTCTAACAGAATTGTAATGAAACTAAGAAAACCTTTTTACAAACTAAGGCTTTAATCAACAAAATTCAACTAGATAACCTTAAATATGCAATGTATAAACTCAATCAGAATGTATAACAATTACTTAATATCTTCTTTAAATTAACATATGATCTAGTTATGTTTACATGGAGTAAATTATATAACATTCTCCCCCACTGAATTTAAGAGGTAGTCATTGAAACGTTCAGGGATCCTTCTTATTCTTGATCCTCTTCGAGGAGAAACTATTTTATTTTCTTGATTGAACTGTTCAGATTCAACTTCAGTGTCTTTTGAAAAATCTTTCTTATTTCCTTGTGATGCATCTTCATGTTCATCCTCCACCTCCTGTACTTCCGACCAATTGGATAAGTCTGTCACCATTAGACTTTTATCACCTCGGGGAGCTAAGTGTTTTAGTGAAACAGTAGATTCTCTTCCATTGGGGTAACGAATTAGAGCGTATTGGATGTAGAGACTCTGGAAGTACAGACTCCCAGTATCGTTGGTCCAGTCCTTTGGATTTTAGTGACAGTGTAACGGTCTTCCATATAATTCCATTATATCTCTCAATTTGTCCATTTCCTGCAGGATTGTATGGACTGGTTAAACTTGTAGCAATCCCCTTTTGATGAAGATATGCCCTTATTTCATCAGACAAAAATGATTTGCCTCTATCAGAATGGATGTAATTTGGTATCCCATAAACAGAGAACAAGTTTTCCAAACATTCTATCACAGTACTCGAAGTCATCTCTTTGCAGGGGTAAGAGAAGGGGAAGCGAGAGTACTCGTCAATAATATTTAACATATATCGATTTCTACTTGACGATGGTAGTGGTCCTTTAAAATCAATATTGAGTCTTTCAAAAGGTGAAGTGGCCTTTATCAATGTGTTGGTTTGTTTGTGGAATCTAGGTTTGACCTCTGAACAAATAGGACAAGATAAAGTCATTGATTTGATCTCATTCAAAGAATATGGCAAATTCTTGCTGCGTACCCAGTGATAGAAACGCGTTATTCCTGGATGACAAAGAGCCTGGTGCATTTCAAAAAGTTTGTTGTCAGTCGTAGATGCATTACAGATCCGAGAGAGTGCGTCTGCAGAAACGTTTTCTTTACCAGGTCGATATTGAATGTCGTACGAGAAAGGAGAAAGCTCTAGTCGCCAGCGCATGATTTTGTCGTTTTTAATTCTGCTAGAATGTTTTTGGTCAAAAATAAATGACAAAGCTTTTTGATCAGTTAAGAGAATAAATTGTCTCCCTAACAAAAAATGTCTCCATTTCTTAATAGATTCTACGATGGCCTGTGCTTCTCTTTCTACTGTTGAGTGTTGTTTTTCACTTCCAGACAAAGTCCTAGAAAAGAAGGAAACAGGACGTCCATTTTGGCTTAGTGTAGCAGCTATTGCAACTCCTGAAGCATCAGTTTCGACTATCAATTGATTTTCCGGTTCAACAGTCACAAGAAATGATCTTTCTATATCCTTCTTAATGTTTTGAAAATCACTAGCGGCAATGGAGGTTGGTTCAATAGGAAAATTCTTACAGCTTACCAAACTTCTAATTTTGTCAGAAAACCTTGGTATCCATTTGGAGTAGTATGATAACAATCCAAGTGTTCGTTTAAGAGAAGCAGCATCATGAGGCAGAGGCATGTCCAAAAGTGGTTGTAATCTCTCTGGGTCGGGACGTATAGTTCTATTTTTGATTTGATAACCAAGGATAGATATAGTATCTTGAGCAAATTTACATTTCTTCAGGTTCAATGTTAGATTGTATTTCTTAGCCACAGCCATAAACTTTTCTAAATTTTTATCATGATCTTGTTTACCCATTCCTCCTATTGTAACATCATCAATATATGCGAAAGTACCTTCGAGTCCTTCTTCTGAAATAATCTTATTTATAGTCCTTTGGAAAGCGGACACGCCGTTGGTTACTCCAAAAGGAATGCGTTTGAACTGATACAATTGCCCATTAGCTTCAAAAGCGGTAAGTTGTTTTTCATGCTCTGGAATTGGTATCTGATGATAAGCACTAGACAAATCCAATGAACTGAAAGTATCAAATTTAGCAATTTTTAACACAAGTGATTCGATATCGGGCAAAGGATAAGCATCCAATAATGTAAATTTATTTACTGTCTGAGAATAATCTATTACAAGTCGTTTCTTGTGGTTTTCATTTTTGGTAATGAGCACTTGAGCTCGCCATGGAGAAACACTTTCCTCGATAACACCATCTTTCAGAAGAGACTGTATTTCACATTGTATAAATTTTTCATCTTCCCCAAAAAACCGCCTTGTCTTAGTCACAACAGGTCGACAATCTTTAGTCATGTGCTGAAATAATGATGGTGGTTCCACATTAGCACAGGCAACGTTACAAACAGAGAAAGATGATCTTGGTCCCCCAAAGTCTACAGTAACATTTGTATGTAGTTTCATGATATCATGTCCTATCAGTACATCAGTACATAACCTTTCAATTACAAGCATTTTGATTTGTTTGTAAGCATTGTCTTGTACATACAGATCTACCCTAACATACCCTTTAATTGGTGAAACGAGTGACGTAGATGCCATCGACACCTGTTTGACTTCTGGAAATGTTTTAAGGTTGTTAGCCTTTACAAAACTACTATCAATAAAACTATCAGAACTTCCAGTATCAACTAAAAACTTAGCAGAAATTCCGTTTACATTTCCGGATACAATTGCTTTAGATAATACTTTGGGTGTTACTGCTGAAGTTATTATGGGACATGTTGTTAAAGAGGCTGAATTTATCTTACCATTTTTAAGATTCTTAGATAAACAAACTCTGAGAAAATGACCAGTTTTCGAGCAACCTTTACAAATAGCATCTTTTGCAGGGCAGTCATCTCTTGAAATATGTCTTGCTCTTCCACAAAAATAACATTTCTGTCGGAGTCTGTGTGCTGATACAGCAGCAGCAGTAGAATTGTCTTCCTGAGTTTTTAGTTTGTCTGAAGGAATCTTTAAATTACTACTCGTATCAACGTAGTGACAATATGATTGAGGTACACCTGAAGTCATGGAATAAGCGTCCGCATGTTTCTGAGCTGACTCTAAGGAACGAGCTATTTCTTCAACTTTTTCCAAGGTTAAAACGTTATGTTCCAGAATACGTTGTCTGATTCGAGAAGAATTTAAACCACTAATAAAGGCATCTCTGATAGACTCATCACTATAGGTTTTAGCATCGACATTTACGAAATCACACTCCTTACTAAGAGATTTAAGCGTTTGCAAATAGTGATTTATTGATTCTCCTTCTTGTTGTTTATGATTAGCAAGCAAGTGTCTAGCAAAAAGTACATTTTTCTTAGGTATGAATAATGTTTCTAAAGTTTGTATAGCATTGTTGTAATCTTTACACTCACTGATAAATTCATAGTTTTCATAGGTTAGAAAGTTCACTAGTACTCCAAGTTTCTTATCTTCTTTAACTTCAGCATTTTCTATGAATGTATTGAACGTTTGAAACCAATGTTTCCATTGTTTAGAAGCATTTGTTGTTTCAGGGCTGCATGCAAATTTCTCAGGTTTCAGTAGTTTTTCCATTACAGAGTATTGAAGTTAGTATAGCAAAAATGTTGATTAAATTGTAATGAAACTAAGAAAACCTTTTTACAAACTAAGGCTTTAATCAACAAAATTCAACTAGATAACCTTAAATATGCAATGTATAAACTCAATCAGAATGTATAACAATTACTTAATATCTTCTTTAAATTAACATATGATCTAGTTATGTTTACATGGAGTAAATTATATAACAAGAATAAAGCCTAGCAATCAAAAAGGCAACACAAAGTTCCTGGAGGCAGTTTACACAGGAGGTAAA
The DNA here is from genome assembly GCF_021130785.1 of Homalodisca vitripennis. Taxonomy (NCBI): domain Eukaryota; kingdom Metazoa; phylum Arthropoda; class Insecta; order Hemiptera; family Cicadellidae; genus Homalodisca; species Homalodisca vitripennis. The sequence continues at coordinate 16,236 of NW_025776301.1, forward strand.
TGAATTAAGCGCGGCAGCTAGACTGCAACGTTTACTAGCCTCAGGTCCAACCGGTCACTTGGGACCTTTAAGGTCCCAGAGAGGTCAATACACTTCCGGATCTAGTGACAGCCTCAAACTTCTCCTTGAGACTCACTTCCCTGATTGCATCTTTGAGAATGACGACACTGGAACGTCTGGTAACCATGAGGCAGGCTCGTGGCCAAGAGCTGATCGTGGTAGCTGGGCCATTGCCAGAAGGATTGTCACTCTCTCTAAAGCCAAATGGGCAATTTCTAAATTTGCCCCTTTCAAATCTGCAGGAGGGGATGGAATCTTTCCGGCTCTGCTTCAACAAGGGCCGGAGAATCTCTTCACTCTTCTATGTGAACTATTCAGGGCGAGCCTAGCTTATGGGTACATACCACAAGTCTGGCGTCTCAACAGGGTGGTCTTCATCCCTAAAAAAGGGAGAGCGGACTATTCTGTCCCTAAATCTTTTCGTCCCATCAGTTTATCTTCGTTTCTACTGAAAACATTAGAAAGACTGGTGGAGAGGCACCTGAGAAAGGGAGTTCTCTCAGACACTCCCCTTCATTGCAACCAACATGCATACCAGCAAGGCAAATCCTGTGAATCAGCACTGCACCAACTAGTCAGTAGGATTGAGGATAGCCTGTACGCCAAGGAATTAGCATTGTGCACCTTCATAGACATTGAAGGAGCTTTTGACAATGCTAAATTCACTGCGATGGTAAGTGGAGCACAGCGACGTGGCCTCGAGCCAGCTCTGTGCCGGTGGCTTAGGGCCATGTTGTGCTCCAGACGGATCAGGGCCGATCTCAATGAAGAATCGCTTGTGATCGCACCCACAAGGGGATGCCCTCAAGGAGGCATCCTGTCACCTCTACTGTGGAATCTAGTAGTAGATGGTCTACTTGAGGACCTTACTAACAATGGAATCTATGTCCAAGGATATGCAGACGACATAGTCCTTATGGTACAGGGAAAACATACAAATGTTGTTACGATATCATGAATACCAACCTTCAACATGTACAGAACTGGTGTCATGGAGAGGGACTGAAAGTAAATCCCTCTAAGACAGTAGTTGTACCATTCACTAGGAAAAATAACCTAGTCTCTTTCCAGGCTGAAACTCGCATCCACACAGCTTGAGTGGTCAAAGACAGTCAAATATTTAGGACTGACTCTAGACCATAAGCTTACGTAGAATGATCATCTTAACAATATCCTGCACAAAGCAAAGTGGGCGCTCATGATGTCCAGGAGACTTGCAGGAATCTCATGGGGCATAACACCCCATATAGCACTATGGCTTTACAAAGCAGTTGTAAGGCCTCAAATCACTTATGGTTCATTAGTCTGGTGGACAAAGGTGAATCAGGTAACTGCTAAAGCCAAGCTTGAAAGCTTACAAAGGCTTGGCACAATCTTTGCAACCGGAGCGTTTAGGAGCAGTCCCTCAGCGACCCTCGAGGTGGCTTTAGGACTTCCACCTCTTGATGTCTACATAAAAGCTGAAGCGCGCAAGTCAGCTTATCGGCTGATGGTTGCTGACTTGTGGAGGAATGGCACGTCTAAAACGGGCCACGGCACCATCACCGAAGCTGTAAACCCAAACGCTATTGTCGAAATGGTCTCAGACATAATGAGAACGGAGTTCGTATTCAATAAGCCATTCTCTATTGACTTCTACTCCAGAGATGAGTGGAAATCGCAAGATAACATCCCAACAATAAGAAAGAGTTTTGTCTGGTACACGAATGGCTCGCTTAAGGTTGGGACACACATAACCGCACCGTGCCCGACACGTGAGTCGGCCGATTGTCGGTGCGGGCTCGGCTCGGTTACCGTGAGGCCACACATGTCCGTATGCAGTCCGAGCGCAACAATCTCACTGTTTGTACTAGAACATGTTTCTTTTGAATTCGAAGTGACAGATACTTAAAAAATATTCGGAAGATTAAGTATTGCTTGAGATAATTGTTAATTTCATTGTTGTTATTTTTATTAATCGCTGTGGTGAATGAAATATTGCAATGCTACAGTAAAGCTTTGTACAATCAGCTAGTATATAAAATTTGTAAATATCATACTTACTTACTTACTTACTGCCGGGGCGTAACAAATCTCAGTCGATTCTTTGCCTCGTCTATGAGCCTCTTCCACGCCACCCTGTCTTCCGCCAGATCCACAGACCCTCCACACCGGGTCACATCTTCGACCACTTGATCGCACCATCTTATCTTTGGTCTACCCAAAGGGCGCCTTCCTGTCGGTACCGCCTGGTAGACCTCTTTTAACCTTGTGCCCTCCTGTCTCCGATGTACATGTCCTAGCCAGCTAATTCTCTTTGCCTTCACCAAAGCCACAATATCAGGATCTTGGTATACATTGCGTAATTCTCTATTTTTTCTTATTCGCCACACCCCTTCATCACATATTGGTCCAAATATTTTTCGGAGAACTTTATTCTCAAAAACAATCAACCGCCCCTCATTTTTCTTCGTTAATGTCCATGTTTCACTTCCATACATTAGGACTGGTTGAATGATTGTTTTATAAATTCTTATTTTGGAGCATTGTGACAACAATCTTGACGTAAAGAGTCTTGTACACGCCCCAAGACACCTATTTGCATTAGCTAATTTGCTTTGTATCTCTATATCCTCCGTTTTTGCTGTTTATTGTTACACCCAAATATTTAAAACTTTCTACACAGTCAATCGAGTAGTTGTCAATGCTTAAGTTTGTTCTCACATTTCCAGCATGTCTTCCAAAATGAATAATTTTAGTTTTATCTTCATTTAGCTCTAAGCCTACTGTTTGACATTCTTTAATAAAACTTTTTGTTAGTGTGGAGAGGTCATCCAAACTTTCTGACAAGATCACTACATCATCCGCAAATGCCATTATGTTCAGGTCCACTCCTAATTTAACCCCTCTTTGTAGTCTTTTAACTTTTTGTAATGCCTCTTCCACAGCCAGGTTGAAGAGAGTGGGAGAAATCCCATCTCCCTGTCTTACTCCAGTGTTGATAAGGAAGTTTTCCGACATTTCTCCATCTATTCTTATTTTGGCCTTTGAGTCACTTATACACATTTTTGACAGTCTTATCAGTTTTTGCGGGATTCCATGTTTTTCCATCTTCTTGAATAGAGCATTCCTATCTATGCTGTCATAAGCTTTCTTGAAGTCTATAAAAATTCCATAGAAGCCTTTGTTGAACTCATAATATTTTGAAATTGCCTGTTTAAGTAGGAAAATTTGATCTATTGTGGACCTGCCTTTCATAAATCCTGATTGCTGTTCATCAATTATTGCTTCAGTATAAGGACTTAATCTTGATAGTAATATTTTTGAAAATATCTTGTAGACGGTGTTCAAAAGAGATATTCCTCTATAATTAGAACATAATTGTTTATCCCCCTTTTTGTGCAGAGGAATTACCACTGCTTCTCTCCATACCTCCGGTATAATTTCCTCTTCCCATACTTTTGTAATAAGTTTATGTATTTCTTTTATCAGGAATTTTCCTCCACTTTTAATAATCTCACTTGTAATTCCGTCTTCACCAGGAGCCTTATTGCATTTAAGCTTCGCTACCGCGTCTTCTACTTCTTGCGTAGAGGGTGGCATCACCTCCGGTTGTACATGTTGGTAATTTAATTCATCGTCAACGCTTCTGTTTGTACAGTGGTCACAATTCAGGAGTTCTTCAAAGTAGTCTTTCCACACTTTAACCCCTGATTCTTTGTCCATCACTAACTGTCCATTTTTGTCTTTTATGCCATAGCTTTTTGCTGAGACGCCTTGTTTGAAAAAACGGATTGTTCTGTAAAAATCTCTTGCGTTATTTGCTGTTCTGTCATTCTCAGCCTTGGTAAGTTTTCCGTTTAGGAAGTCTCTTTTCGCTCGTCTAAGTACCACTCTGGTATTTCTGTTAGCTTCACAGTATTCTGTCCTAAGTCGTTCTGTCATTCTTCTGCCTTCTTCATCCACATTGTTCCTGCTTGCTAACCACCTGTGCTTTATTTCTCTTCTCTTGTTTACGGCTGTCCTGCATTCCTCTGTAAGCCAAGGATTCTTCTTCATATTTTCCTTTGTGCCACACACTTCCTTTACTGTTTCAGTGACTATAGTTTGTAAATTTTTCCATTGTTTTCCAATCTTGTCTGACTCAGTCATTCGTGTCTCTATGCTTTCATCTTCCAATATTTGGAATCTATTACTCAATTTAATTTTAAATTCCCTCTGCACTTCTGGTATTGTTATTTTGTCAGACGCTAATTGTTCTTTCCTAGGTGTTCTCTTTTTATTCACATTTATTCTTTGTCTTAAGCTAATTAAGACTAAATAGTGGTCTGTACCAAATTCTGCGCCTCTGACTGTGCGCACATTTGTAATGCTGCTATAATGTCTATTGTCTACTAATACATGATCAATTTGGTTGCTTGTTTTCCCATCTGGAGAAACCCATGTAGCTTTGTGAATTCTTTTCCTTGGGAACATTGTGCTACATAATTTCATATTTGTTGAACTAGCTAAAGTGAGCAGTCTCAACCCGTTTTCATTTGTTGAATCATGTAAACTCTCCTTTCCAGCTACTTCTGTCCAATAGTTTTCTTTGCCCACTTTTGCATTAGCATCACCCATCACCAACTTCACATCATATTGAGGCAGCTTATTTATCTCTTCCTCTAGCCTGCCATAGAATACATCTTTCTCCTCATCTTCAGCCTCCTCTATAGGAGCATATAAGTTTATTAACGAAAGATTATTAAATATCATTATCTCGGTTATATTTTTTATCCCTATAGTTCTTGTTCATTGTGTTTCATTGCAATGAATTTCGGTCAAATACACTATAAACGGTATATTTAGTGTTTTTTGTATTAAACCCAAGAGCTATAGTGTGTTGCCAGAGAGTTTGACATGTTGCAAGCCCTTTTATAATAATTTGTAAAACATAGTAAATATTTGTAAAATGTATACTGGAGAACTTACAAAAAACAGATTTTACAAAATGTTTTTCTTTTATAGCTCCAAGGACAAATAATTTATTGCCAGAATTAGTCAAAAATAGTAGAAACATAAATATATTTTCTACAAAAATTAGAGTATGGTTGATCGGTCAAAATGATATTGAGTATTTGTTTAAGATAATACATTAGTGTATGGTTAGTCTTGTCTGCTAAGTTATAATAATATTTAAATAGACACTTTAGAGCATTATAAAATAATTATTTATAATATAATATTTAATGTTACATGCGTAAAGCCTAATATTTGAATTGTAAATCATGTATAAATCCTTTTTGTTTAATACAGCACACTAGTTATACTAAATTTAAACTTTGAAACGTAAGAGTACATTATTTACTACATAAGCTACAATAACTCATTTTTATCATTTCATTGTTGCTCGATTCCGCTATTTTTATTTTTTACCCTTTTTGTATATAGTATCCCCAACACAGGCACAGCCTCTTATGGGGTACCTAAATTTCCCTTATTTTGTAAATCTATTGGCCTAATTATTAGTTTAAAAAAAGAAAAAAAATCTAAAAGGATGTAACCTACTTTTTATATTTTATTACTCTAAGTACATAAAATTGAAATAAAGTAAGTAGAAAACATTTTTTTTATTTGTTATTTACTGCTATTGTAAATACGTTATGTCATAGTATTATTTATTATTAAGCACTGGCAGTAATATTTATTTGTAATATTCAGTTTGTTATTATGGGGAAATAAATGATTTATTATTATTATTATTTATTTTTAACATGGGGTTTCTTGCTTGAAAATCTTATTGTAAATAAAATATTTTTATTTTTACTTTATTGAAGTGAAAAGAATAAAAAAATAAAAATGTCATAGAAACATTCTAAATATGACCCTTACAAAATACCGGAATAAATGTATCAAGTAACTTCAATACATCAAAGAAAAATAGATTTTCGCGCAAATAATTACATGCTTGTTATTTTTTAATTAATGAAAAATGTTTATAGATTTTTCATAATTCGAATTTAGTTGTTTAAAATCACTTAAGGTACAACATGGTTTTCAAATTTGTTGTAATAAGAAAATATGCACAATAAGAAAATATGACTAGTTTACTCTAAGGTAAGAAAATGTAATACTTTTAATAATAAATATGATTTTGTACGCGAACACAGGATGTAGAGTTAGTAGGCTATACTAAATAATTCACTAAAATAGAACGTGTAGACTACTTAAATAGTTTTAAAAAGAAGAACGCAACAATAAACAACATATGATGCCGCTCGTAGACCGCACCGTGCCCGTCAAAATTCAAACTAAACATATCGGTGACGGTACGGGCACGGTGCGGCCACGACGGTCTGGTGTCGGTGCGGACATGTGTGGACTTGCAGGTTAAAAACTGCGCTGCAATTCTTTCACCGTATGACGGCCAGCATACGGCCGACTGACGTGTCGGGCGCGGTGCGGTTATGTGTGTCCCAACCTTTATTAAGGGTAGAACCGGATATGGAGTGTTTAGTCAATCCCCTAGAACTGCCCTTTGTGGCAGTTTGGGACGGGACTGCTCCATATTTCAAGCCGAAATCTATGGTATTCTGGCCTGTGCCAACCTAGGCCTCACCAGAGGGTACCAAGGAAAGAACATCTGCATAATGTCAGACAGTCAGGTAGCTCTTAAAGCTCTTGACTCCAACAGCATTTCATGCCAGCTTGTGTGGGAGTGCTTCAACACTCTCTGCAAGCTTGGATCACGCAACTTTGTACGTCTTGGTTGGGTACCGGGCCTTACAGGCATAAGTGGCAACGAATGCGCCGACAGGCTTGCCAAAAGCGGAGCAAGCATGCCATACACTGGTCCAGAACCGAGTTGTGGTATAAGCAAGTCAGCTGCTTACCAAAGTATAAACAAATGGTCCAGGAAGACACACCGCTTGCGGTGGCAGAGTCACCAAGGACAAGCACTCGGAAAAATACTGCTTACTGACTCTAGCTCCGGCTTCACCAGATGGCTGATGGGGCTGGGCAGGGATCAGGTTAAGCAAGTGATTGCTTTGATCACTGGACACACGGCCACTTCAGGAAGCACCTAAACACTCTAGGTTTACAAAATGAGGACTCGGAGTGTAGACTCTGCAATAAGTCTGAAGAGACTGCAAAACACATAATACTGGACTGTGAGAGACTGGGAGCAAGGAAAAAGGCTCTTTTTGGTGATAAACAACAAGGCGACGAACCAGATGCTAGTATCGGGAAAAGCTTCTTAGCCTAATTAAGGGCACAAAGATAGGTTTACCCCTCTAACATCAAAGGGGCACACAATAAGCTCAGGTTGACGTGTGAGGTTCTGTGAATCCACCCCAATACCCCAACGCAAAAAAAAAACTCCTTGTATATGTATTAAGTGAGCCACTAGCATACATTTTTACTTTAAGTATTCAAACTGGTATTTTTCCCGAGAAAATAAAAATAGAAACAATCAGTCCAATTCATAAAAGTGAAGGAATTTTATCAGATCCATCCAATTTTCGACCAATCAGTTTATTACCAATAATTGGCAAGATATTTGAGAAATGTTTATATGAGAGATTATATAGTTTTTTGGGAAAAATACAATCTGTTATCAAGAAAACAATTTGCTTTTAGAATTAACAAAAATACAGAAGAAGCAATTAATTTAGTTGTAAACAGCATTGATCAAAATACATTAATTACATTTCTAGACCTTAAGAAAGCCTTTGATACTGTAGATTTTAAGATATTACTATACAAATTAAAACAATTAGGAATTAGAGGTAAATTTCTAGACTTATTTGCTAGTTATCTTGATAACAGGTTCTGCAATATAAGAATTGGTAACAAAATTTCAAATTTAGAAAAAATCACCTGTGGTGTACCTCAAGGAAGTTGTTTAGGCCCTCTCTTGTTTTTAATATACATCAATAGTATCACAAATCTAAATTTACATGGTGAACTAGTACTCTTTGCTGACGATACAGCCTTAATAGTCAAAGGCAATGAATTATAAAAAAAACAAACGAGGACCTGACAAAAATTAAAAATTGGTTACAACAAAATAAATTAACTTTAAACCTACAAAAAACCGAATATATAGACTTCTCTAAATCAGACGAACAACTAGATATTAAAAAAGTTGAATCGTATAAGTACTTAGGCTGTATCATAGATGTAGACTTAACTTTTAATCAACATATCCAGTATATTGAAAAACAAATTAAAAAAGATGTTAAACCATTATATGTATGTAAGGAAGAAAACTTTAAAAAATCTGTATTTTCAGCATTTTTCATGTCTTTTCTCAATTATTCAATAACCACTTGGGGTAATAAAAATATCTCAAACCTTTCTAAAATTCAAAAACATATTATGACTAGATTTAAGATAAAAAATATTATATCTTACAATTCTAAAATAACTATGATAATCTGTATTCAAGCAACCTTTCAAGTACAATGTGTGGAATTTTCCATGGAATTTATGTTGGCAATACTCGAGTGGGAATTTTTGTGCTACACAATAAAGAATGGCAGGACTAAACCAACCATTCTTTCTTCAGTCATTAGAGTGACCGGACACATTCATTTTTACTCTATTATTTTCATTAAAAATTTCTTTAAAAAGTGTTAAAATTCTTTCAAAACTGTTTAATAACGCATTTCCAAATCTTTTCTTCAAAAACTATCCACATCATCTTCAAGACTCAGTGAAAATAATCAAATGTTCATTAAGTGTTTATGCATAAAGTTTGCTTCTATTTTCTTAAGCTGTTTTAATGTAAAATCTCCTTGGAATCAATGTAAAATCTTCGAAATCTTATTCTTCAAATTTGATTGTAACATATTCTTTATCTTTTATTGTCTTTTTCCCAGTAACAATCAAGCGTAATTTATCATTTTTATTCAATTCTTTTAAGTTTGATGTACAATAAATTTGTTAAATTGGTAATAAATACATAAAATCAACAAACATTAATTGTAGAGAATTTAATTCTGAGAAAATTGATATAATCAAAGTCTAAAATAAAACAGAAATTTCCCACATTTTTTTGTTTTAATTTGTTCCAGACCATTAAGTAGTGTTGAAAATCCTTCTCAGATATGCTCTCATCTGTCAAAAGTAAATAGAAATCTTCAATTTTCAGCTCTTCTGTGTAATCAAGTTTTTCAATACTATCGATAAATTCGTAAGGAAATATGCCTTTTCCAGAAACTATTTTAAAAATATCGTCTTCGTCATTTGGCAGTCTTTCTCTAATTTCATTGAATATTCTTCCATCTTGTATAAAATGATTTGTATGCTTGAAGTCACCTTTCTTGAGGTTTTTAGCTAATTTTTCAATAGACGATGCCATGAATCTAAATGTGTCTACGAAAGAAAACTTAATAAACTTTCTAGGCTTATCATTGTCAAACTCATAGCCATATCCGGAATTTACTGAATAATTTATATATTTTTCATCTGTGTTTGCGATCAAATCAACATTTCCATATTGTTTAGCCAATTCTTTTATGTACAAATGAGTGTCGTAATTTGACATATTATGACAGAAAACTGGAATATTTTGTGGAAATTTCAAATTCAGATTGCAACACGAATGAGCTGCGCTTCGAAATTTGCCGGTTAAATGACAATGATCTCTCACTTTATTATAACTCTTATCTTTCCAACTATCAGGAGTAAAACCATACTGAATTGACCCAACATCATAAGCAGACCATTCACAAATATGACAAAGATTTGAATTTTGATATGAAATTTCTTCTTCTTCAGTTAATTTCATAGGCTTCATGTTCCTTGAATTATATTTTTTAGCTATGTATTTCGATAATTTATTAAGCTCTTCAAACAATTTTGCAGGAACATTAGGCAAATCGTCTTCATTTTTGGCTCGATAACATATAGGTTTATACATGCGATTGGTTACATTCGATACTAAATATAGAGTAAAACCGTAAGGAATATGCTTCTGAATCTTGGTTGTAGTAGATTTTTGTGGATTATTCTTACATGTTGTAATTTTTTCTAATATGCTTTCAAAATCCATATAAATAACGTACGGATGGTTAAACTTCTTTTGATAATTAGTACATGATGTTGTTTGACCTGGAAATGGCATAATTGGTTTACAAACTTCATGCTGCTTGCAAATTTCTAAATGATCAGCTAAAGCACTAAATTTGTGGAAATGACTTAAACATCTTCTACATAGCAGTTTTTTATGTTCGTGTTTAGATAACTGAGAACTCACTAATCTATTTAAATCTGTTATCAACATATAATGAGATTTTTCATCTTGTTTAACACACAATAAATCGATTTCTAACTCGGCATCATAAACTTCTGAAATTTGTAACGGAACTATGTGTAATTTTTCATCATAACTATACATATATATATATATATATATATATATATATATATATATATATATATATATATATATATAGACATTTTCGGATACTTGTAATTAGAATTGTAGGTTCGTTTTTCAAATAATTGTATATTTTTTAAAGACATTGGATACTCGAAACCTGAAAATATTTCGTCATTCACGAATTTTTCGTTTTGTTTTGCTCTTTCAACATTCTTTTCGGGTTTTCCAATAGCACATCTAATTGAGTAAATAAAACAGAAATCATCTTTGTTTTTGATATTCACACATGCTTTTTTTACCATTATTTCTTGTGGTAAATCGATATATGATCCCGCATTCAGTACTTCGTGTTTGTTAAGGTTTAAAACTAATTGTTTACAACTTTTAAATGTCCATCCAAAACCTTTATTTGGATGATTTGTCTGTTCGCGATGCGTTAATTTATTAAATTGCTTAGTAATAAAGTCATTTACGTTAAAGATTTCGTCTGATTTTATAGTAAAATACATTGGACAAGTCTGTGGTTCACCGTTCACTAAAGTTCGTTCGTGTTCGCATTCTAAAGATAGATATCCTTTACTTTTTTCACAGTGTCTTGAAATTTTTCGATTAAACTTTAAATTTCTGGCCGCATAATAGAAAGATATTTGTAAATCGACATGAAATTTTCGTTTAAATTCGATAAAATGTATTGCTTGAAAATACCATGGATAGAGGATAAAACTTCAACATTAATGAAATTTTCTGTGGGTTTGTCGTTAAAACTTTTATCAATTTGATCAATAATTTCAGACTTAGTTTTATAGTTGGTTTCAATGGACAATTTTTCAGCGATTTAATGGATTTTTTCATCATTAAATAGATATAGATATTTTTCTTTTCAACTTTGACATTTTTCTTCAATTCCCTTAATTTTTCTATATTATACATCTTTTCGTGATCAGAAATTTGATTTTCTTTAGCCCATTGTCGTAAATAATTTAGTTCTTTCTCATAAATGTCTTTGTTTTTAGATGGATTTTAGAATTATAATGTCGGGTATAATGATGTTCAAAAATTTCTTTTTTACAAAACGGGCATGAGATTTTTTTCTCTCCATTTAAAAAAGAAAAAATTTTAATTCTAGATTTTCTAAATTTTAATTTTCTAATGAATTTTTTAGAAATTTCATTCAAATCATCAAATTTAAGCTAAAGATTCGCAATAATTATAGATAATTCAGTAGATTTTTCAGGATTTTTCAAAAAACTCTAATGGGAATGCACCTTAAGAGCCGTTATTTTGGGTCAAAACCCTGGTTTTTGTGTATTTTAGAAGTAAAATGTCGATTTTTTCCTCTTAATTTAACTAATTATTTTTGTAGAAGTATAAATTTTCTTCTTTCTAAATGGAGTTCTTGAAGGAGTTGAATGCAGTTGGTGAATTAAGATTTAAAGAATACAAGAAGTTAATAGAATTAGAAGAAAATAAAAATAGAAATAACAAATAGAATTTTAAATTTGGATAAAATGAAAGATACATTCGGGTTTACAATAATTGCAGAACTGGAAGATTGTAAGGTACATTTGCCAAAGAGATTTTTCAATGTTTTGGATGAAAAAAAGATTAAAGAATTGAATAAAAATGATAAATTACGTTTGAATGTTACTGGGAAAAAAGACAATAAAAGATAAAGAATATGTTACAATCAAATTTGAAGAATAAGATTTCGAAGATTTTACATTGATTCCAAGGAGATTTTACATTAAAACAGCTTAAGAAAATAGAAGCAAACTTTATGCATAAACACTTAATGAACATTTGATTATTTTCACTGAGTCTTGAAGATGATGTGGATAGTTTTTGAAGAAAAGATTTGGAAATGCGTTATTAAACAGTTTTGAAAGAATTTTAACACTTTTTAAGGAACTTTTAATGAAAATAATAGAGTAAAAATGAATGTGTCCGGTCACTCTAATAACTGAAGAAAGAATGGTTGGTTTAGTGCTGCCATTCTTTATTGTGTGGCACAAAAATTCCCAGTCGAGTATTGCCAACATAAATTCCATGGGAAATTCCACACATTGTCCTTGAAAGGTTGCTTGAATACAGATTATCATAGTTATTTTAGAATTGTATGGTAAATTGTTTCTTCAAATTTATTGTTAGAACTGTACAAATCGCATCTGTAACAGCATTTTGCAAATCCATATTGATAAATTCTTTGAACCAGAAATATTTGTCAAACTCTTTGTTGTATCAATGACATAAATATAATGACATAAGGAATCTAAAGATATAATATTTTTTATCTTAAATCTAGTCATAATATGTTTTTGAATTTTAGAAAGGTTTGAGATATTTTTATTACCCCAAGTGGTTATTGAATAATTGAGAAAAGACATGACAAATGCTGAAAATACAGGTTTTTTAAAGTTTTCTTCCTTACATACATATAATGGTTTAACAGCTTTTTTAATTTGTTTTTCAATACACTGGATATGTTGATTAAAAGTTAAGTCTACATCTATGATACAGCCTAAGTACTTATACGATTCAACTTTTTTAATATCTAGTTGTTCGTCTGATTTAGAGAAGTCTATATATTCGGTTTTTTGTAGGTTTAAAGTTAATTTATTTTGTTGTAACCAATTTTTAATTTTTGTCAGGTCATCGTTTGTTTTTTTATATAATTCATTGCCTTTGACTATTAAGGCTGTATCATCAGCAAAGAGTACTAGTTCACCATGTAAATTTAGATTTGTGATACTATTGATGTATATTAAAAACAAGAGAGGGCCTAAACAACTTCCTTGAGGTACACCACAGGTGATTTTTTCTAAATTTGAAATTTTGTTACCAATTCTTGTATTGCAGAACCTGTTATCAAGATAACTAGCAAATAAGTCTAAAAATTTACCTCTAATTCCTAATTGTTCTAATTTGTATAGTAATATCTTAAGATCTACAGTACCAAGGGCTTTCTTAAGGCCTAGAAATACATAAATACATAAGAAGCAATAAATTTAGTTGTAAACAGCATTGATCAAAATACGTTAATTACATAATTAATGTATTTTTATCAATGCTGTTTACAACTAAATTTATTGCTTCTTATGTATTTTTGTTAATTCTAAAAGAAAATTGTTTTCTTGATAACAGATTGTATTTTTCCAAAAAAACTATATAATCTCTCATATAAACATTTCTCAAATATCTTGCCAATTATTGGTAATACACTGATTGGTCGAAAATTGGATGGATCTGATAAAATTCCTTCACTTTTATAAATTGGACTGATTGTTGCTATTATTAGTTCATCGGGAAAAATATCAGTTTGAATACTTAAAGTAAAAATGTATGCCAGTGGCTCAATTAATATTATATACAAGGCGTTTAATTAGCTTGATTGGAATTTTATCTGATCCAGATGCTTTGTCGTTTTTCAAATGTTTGATTTTGTTCTCAATTTCTAATTTGGTAATTTCAGAGAGATATATAGAATTCCGATTTGTTTTAAGTTTTTCATATTCTAGATCTGGAATCTTTGAAGCCAATTCTGAATTAATATTTGCAAAAAATTTTTTCATTCTGTTTATATCACCAGTGTATCCACAAGGTTTTCTAGATTTGTTTATAAATTTGTTTTAAATATTCCATTTTATTTTGGTATCAGATGACTTTTCAATCAGTTCTTTATGGTACGTTTCTTTTAATATGTTACAATAATGTTTGAGTTTTGATGTATACAATTTTGCATGTTCAAGTTTTTTTTGTCCAAACAATTTGTTTCTAATTTTAATTGAAGTTTTAATGCCAATTGTAAGCCAATTTTTGTCATCTGATTGAATTTTGAATTAGGATTTTTCATTGATTTTTAAAAAGGTTTTTGAAATTAGTTCAGAAAGGTAATTGTAAGCTAAATTTGGATTTTATAATTGAAAGTTAAATTTAAATTGTTCAAAAACTCATCTGTTATCTTCATTCTTCATGGAAGATGAGCAGACGTAGTAGGATGATGTAGAAGACACGGGATGAACAAGACCTGAGTAGTAGTGGATGAAGTGTTGTTTGAACAAGTGTTCCGGATATTCGACAGTAAAGAGCAGAGTGTTAGCCTGTGGTTGCAGCGGTTTTGATAACGGATGATAAGCAATTACAACTTCCAAATTTGCCAAAGAGATTTTTGAATGTTTTGGATGAAAAAAAGATTAAAGAATTGAATAAAAATGATAAATTACACTTGATTGTTACTGGGAAATAGACAATAAAAGATAAAGAATATGTTACAATCAAATGTGAAGAATAAGATTTCGAAGATTTTACATTGATTCCAAGGAGATTTTACATTAAAACAGCTTAAGAAAATAGAAGCAAACTTTATGCATAAACACTTAATGAACATTTGATTATTTTCACTGAGTCTTGAAGATGATGTGGATAGTTTTTGAAGAAAAAATTTGGAAATGCGTTATTAAACAGTTTTGAAAGAATTTTAACACTTTTTAAAGAAATTTTTAATGAAAATAATAGAGTAAAAATGAATGTGTCCGGTCACTCTAATGACTGAAGAAAGAATGGTTGGTTTAGTGCTGCCATTCTTTATTGTGTGGCACAAAAATTCCCACTCGAGTATTGCCAACATAAATTCCATGGAAAATTCGACACATTGTCCTTGAAAGGTTGCTTGAATACAGATTATCATAGTTATTTTAGAATTGTATGGTAAATTGTTTCTTCAAATTTATTGTTAGAACTGTAATGTAAATTATTTCCTCATATTTAATGTTAGAACTGTATTGTAAATTGTTTTTGCCTTTTAAACAGTAATTATATTGATTTTCGGTCTGTCCCAAAAGTGAGCCAGAACCGCCACATTACTATCTACTTATATATATATATATTTACGGAAACGAGGCACTTGATGGTCCTGTGTTATACGGCGACCCATGCAGGTCCATCAAGTCCCCTATTTAAACCTTCATATAACCGTATTATGAATTTGTTCTCAGAATAAATTTTTGTTTTATAACTTGCTTGATAAATGTATGCTAATATTTTTTAATATATAAAAACTTTTGTCCACATACTGGTCCGCGTGTAATGAGCGGTCCATGTTGGTCCATTTATACACCGTACAATTAAGCGGTACATGTTGGTCCGCGGGTCGTGTGGTTGGTGGTGGGAGAAAGAGGGGAAGGGACCTGCATCTGCCTTTTGATTGTAAATTATTGAAAGGACCTGGACTTGCCTTTCGTTTGTAAAACTCCAAGTTATAAAGCATTAATTTCACATATTTAATTTAATTTTAAGGTAATCAATAATATTACCTTAATACCTTAGGTGAATGTAACAGGATTTCTTGGATAAACATTAATATTAAAACATAAATTGCTGTTGTATCTGATCTGTGGCCTCCTTATTGCCCACAGACATTTATTGTATTTCATAATATTAAACATGTAATTTAATATAATGTCGTTTTGTAAATCATACGCATTAAATAGATTTTCAGTTTAAATTATTTTCCCATTTATAATTATTAATAGATATGGTAATGCGCATGTTTTAATGTAAGTAAAATTTATCTATGCTGTGCATTTTTGTCATAATACTGTTTTTATTTTGTTAATGGGTCACGTTCCTGTAGTAAATTTAACGTAAAAGTTAATTGACAGTACCTGGTTTAAACACGGTGAATACTATGCTTCAAGCGTCTCAATTATTGCTGGGTAGTTGTGTGGTCAGCAAATCAGCGAAAGGATTGCATTGAAATAGATAAAATAACAGTTTTATTTTGCCAGAACATCACAAATTTTATAGCACTCTTCAAAGTATTTTTTATTTTAAAATTTTTAACATCTACATCACATATATCACCTTAACACACTAAAAGAATGTAAACATTCTACATTAATAATATTTTTAAAATAATACATCAATCATCAATGATGAACTCAAATCTAAGAATTGTTTCAAATTTAAACTAATGTTCGAATATGATCGGGGATCAGGAATGTATACACGTATAGGCCTACTAATTCCATAATAACTGCTGAATTAAATCTACCAATTTATACTATAAGATAACCAGCAACGTATTTATCTCCTAAAATTATAAATACGGAATGAGATGAAAAATAAAAGTTGTACATTTTATAATAAACCTGCCATACAAAATTAAATTATAACTATGTGATATTGAAGGGAGTTGAATTCACTAAAAGCTAAAAAATAAACATTATACCAAGTTTATACAAATAAGGTCTTAACATTTCAATTTATTGTGGACAAAATCTTGAGCTGATCTTATAAAATATTATTAGTTCTCAGGTACTGCACTTAATTGTAAAATTTTAAAATTGATTCCTTTTCCCAAAAATGTTTTATAGAAATAAATGCGCACAAATGTTACTATTTTATTAAATTCGCCTTTTTTTTGGTCATTGGCACCTTTTACAATTTTAAGAATACAGAAGGCCAATGCGCAATACCGTTTCTTATATTACCCCTTTTTATTGGCCCTTTAATTTGTAAAATATCGAATGTAACATGTGATGTTAGTCTTTCACTACTTTAGCTTATACTGATTATGGTTGTATTTTACCTAACAATCATACAAGAATTTACTTCCTCAAGTTACATATTAAATGTTTGATTGCAAGAAACCACTGAGCACTAATTTAAAGTTACTGAATTTGGAAAGAAATATTTTGGTATTACACAATGAGATATTACACAAGCATATTTCCATATAGCATAATATAAAACCATAAAATGTAGCTAAGGTCTGTTCACACTCTACATTCACAGATGGTATAACTCTTCGTTATACTCTGCATTAAAAGATGGTATATAAAAGCAACATAGATCTTTTCACATTCTAATTCTGTATGAAACATATCGGAGTTGGTTAATAATATACGAGGGTGGTCTGAAAAGTTTGCTTTCTGAACGTGAAGATGAAAGCTTCGTTAACAAAAGCTACTGAATTTCGTCTGTTGACAGTTACTCAAAAAAGTTTTAGCTACGAGTATTTTCGACGCGCCGTTTTTATGTAACATTCGAGTGAGTTGATGTGAGTGTTTTTGTGATATGGACACGATTATCGTTCTGCCATTAAATATTTGTGTTTGAAAGGCAATACGCCTTCTTAAATAAAAAATGAGTTGGATTCTGTGTATATAAACTCTGCACAATCATTTACCTCAGTGAAATTTTGGGCTGCTTCATTTAAAAATGAATCTTGGGAGACGATGAACGTTCGGGACGTCCAAAAACTGCAACTACCTATAAAATCATCGACAAAGTTAACCAAATGGTGCTAGACGACCACCGAATTAAAGCGAAAAAATATATCACAGGTTCTGTTTCTAAAGAACGTTTCTATCACATTTTAAATCAACACTTAGGCATGAAAAAGCTGTCCGCACGTTTAATGTCGCGTTTGCTCACGTTAGACCAAAAAGATTTTAGGATGAACATTTCCAACGCTCTTCTCGTGCAGTTTAGGCGAGGTAATCCAAATGCGCTGATTAATTACTGTAGATAAAACTTGAATACACCATTATACACCCGAAAGAAAAATACAAAAGGGGAACCGACTCAAAAAAAAAAGAAAAAATGTTGCTTTTTTGGTTGGGAAAGAGATGATGACTGTTTATGTGATATTAATAGAATTAATTTAATCGATTAGCTTCAAAAAGGAAAACTATTACAGGAGCATACTATCCATAATTACTTGACAAGGTAAAGGTAGAAATTTTTTAAAGAAACGCCCACATTTGTATAAAAAGAATATAATGTTTCACCAAGGCTACGAACCTTCTCGTCCCTTAGCGGTTATGATGGCGAAAATCCATGAATTACGGGTTTAACTGCATAACCATCCGTCTTACTCACCAGCTCCGAAGATATGACCCTACAATACAGGACAAGCAAATTATATATTTTATTATACAGGGACTAAAACCAGAAATCTGTGAACGAGTTATAGGCCTGAAAAACGACACCTTAAGTGATCTAGAGACTAATTTAAAAATTACAGAACAGCTAGTTCTAACACAAATGAAAAACAAAGAAAGGTACAATAGGGTTGTAGCAAACAGACTCTATAGTACACCCTTATTTGAACAAAATATCATCCATAAACTAAAAACAGAAGTTAACACTCTAACCAATTTAGTAGCTACCCTAACTACAAACCAAATTTCAAATCATAACCACAGGTACGAAAGGTATCCATCCACGTATGAAAACTCAAAATATAAGCCAAGATATGATAGAACAGCTAGTCCTCACCAGAATAGATATATGGAAAGCCCAAACAAACCCAAAGGCCAACTATGATAAAACACGTTACCTTCAGTGATAGGAGAAGACAAAACCATTCCCAAATACAACCTGCTAGACAAAATAGGTATTGCACTATTTGCCGTAAAGACAACCATAATACTGAACAATGCTGGTTCAAGCAACGTTCATTAACTTCTCAACCCCTAAGTAATCGCTTGGTACCTAAAACCAACAATACACATGAGCTGTTCTGCAGGTACTGCAAGCGAACAAACCACAATATCGAATCATGTTACAAGTCTAATTATTATAAACAGAATCAACAAAAAAACGGGAAATAGGGGGAGGTCACACCATCCCTTACCGAACTTCCCCCTTATCAAAAGCAAAAACAAATAACACCATAGATCTTAACCAAAGGAATCGACAAACTTACAAAAGTATAAAGTCAATGACATTCACACCAACTAACCCCAAAGTACTACCACTATCAACCCCTGGAAAGACCAATTCAGAAGTGATATTAAAAGCCATAGATTATAATCAAGAATTCCCACCCTTAAAGAAGATGCAAAAAATTGAACAACCTATTATGCAAAAGCCTATACACACCATAAAACTTCAATCTGTGTTCAATCCAACCCCAACCCTAAACGAACCAAACCCCACGGGGACAACAAATAAAAATAAACCCAGCTTTACAAGAAACCTTGCAGTCTCAGGACATTTCACACAACAGATAAAACCTAGCGTATTAAAGGGAGTAGCGCACGTAAAACTGGACCCAGATTGTAGTACAATGGGGGAGGTAAACACACATACTGGATTGGAAGAAACCCTTGAGATAGACACTATACAGATTTTAAATCACATAGAGCAACAGAAGAAACAGAATATGATAGATTGTACTAACTTGCAAGAAATAACGCAAGACAGGATACACAAACCGAGGAAAAATAAAAAATTATTATTAGAGGATATTTATGAACTCATATTTAATTGCGAAAATAAAACCACGAAGCAGATACCTGTCCTATAGATTGTACTAACTTGCAAGAAATAACGCAAGACAGGATACACAAACCGAGGAAAAATAAAAAATTATTATTAGAGGATATTTATGAACTCATATTTAATTGCGAAAATTAAACCACGAAGAAGATACCTGTCCTAACAATAGCCGTAGCCTTGACCACAAACCCTCGACATCCAGTACCCTGCATTATAGATACAGGGTGTAACATAAACATTATTAGAGCAGACCTAGTTTGTGAGACAAAATTAAATACTAGCAACATACCCTAGTTGATATCGGCTAACGGTATACCATTAACAGTTTTGGGTTCGACGAAAATCGCCATAAAAATTGGCAAAGTAATACTTGAAGACACGTTTTATGTGACACCTGATCTAAACAGCCCAAATTTGGTAGGAAACATATTCCTATTTCAGAACTGCTTGGAGTTAAACTATAAAAATAAAACAATAAAAATTACCAAATATCAGATTGAACATACGATGAATGAACAGTGGCAGTTAGATATCAAGAATGTTAAAAACACACAGGAATTAGAAGTACAGCAAGTAACAGAGGTAACAGCCCCACAAGACATAATTATAGCACCGCATCAGCACATTAGGATTAGCTCCTTAAAAGGTACAGAGTCTCGAACAGCCATCGAAACAGATAGGAATCTAAGAATAAAAAAGAAATGTCATGCATATCTTACAGAAGGGGAAGATGGTACAGATACAATTGTAAATATTTATAATGCATCAAATTTCCCAAAAAGGATACCTGCACATACTACGATAGGACATATACATTACCCAACTCTTGAACCACAGCGTACCCTGGAACACCATCCCACTACAAGTGACACAGGGAAAACAATATTGACAGATAAGGACGGCATAGTATTTTATATCTCACCACATTTAACCCTCCAAGAACACAAAAAAGTCCTTGACTTTTTACAAAAATACAGACACATATTTACAACAAAGGTAATCGATTTAACTCCTGCAAACATACCTCCTGTTAAACTCGAATTAAAACCGAATACGAAACCTGTAAACTCACCACCGTATAGGCAGAGTAAAACAGAAAGGTAAAAATTAAACAAATTATTGGACGATTTAGTACAAGCCAAAATATTAGAGGAATGTCAGGATTACACAGAGTATGCAAGCCCAGTATTTGTAGAGAAAAATAAAGATGGATGCGACAGAATGGTAGCGGATCTCAGGAAGGTTAATGCACAGTTGAAAACAGATGCCCACCCCATTCCTTCAGTAAACCTGGTTTTAAGCTCTTTGAACAAAGCGCACACATTTACAAAATCAGACCTTAAAAATGAATTTTATTCCATGGAGGTTAGGAAAGAAGATAGGCATATCCTAGCCATAAGAACACCCGATAGACTTCTACAGTTTTGCCGACTGCCGATGGGACTTTCAACTTCAACCACATTATTTAGTAAAGCCTTGAATGCGATATTAAACCGTCACCTTTATAATAAAGTCATCTGTTACGTGGATGACCTACTTTGTTATGGTGACTCATTTGAAAATGACATAGTCTAGAAACTATATTAGAAGAACTAGAAAAAGCTAATTTGAAACTAAATACAAAAAAGTGCAAATTTCTCTACAAAAGTGTAAACATTTTAGGACACGAGGTATCAGAGGAAGGCATTTTACCCCAAAAACAGTCAGTAGAAGCTATCACCGAATTTAAAAGACCAACTTGTGTAAGGCAAGTAAGAAAATTTTTAGGATGCTCAGGTTTTTTCCGCAGATTCATCCAAAATTATGCCTAAATAGCACAACCCCTTACTGAGATAATAAAAGATTCAAATAAAAACATGGTATTTAAATGGACGGATCTATGTGAACAGGTTTTTATTAAAATCAAACAAATTTTGAAAAAACCCACCATTACTATCACATTGGAAGGACAACAGGTAAGCACACATTTATGTAGATAGCAGTTTGATTGGATGCGGAGCAGCGTTAGTACAGTTAGATGAAAAAAATAATAGAATGTACCCAATTTATTACATGTCAAAAAAATATTCAAACACCCAAATGCTTTACAGCAATGCTGAACGTGAAATGCTAGCGCTAAACTATGCTGTGAACTACTTCAGAGAATTCACGCTTGGTAGACAAACAACAGTTTATACGGATTGTGCCGCATTACAGTTTTATAAAAATTTTAAGCACACTTCCACTAGATTAAACAGATTAGCACTGTCATTAACAGACTACGACATTGTAGTAAAACATTAACGTGGCACTACAAACGTGTTAGCAGATGCCTTAAGCAGAAATCCTTTAGAACAACCATTGGATGAAGAATTCACAGACGTGTCAATACTTTAATACAGACAAATCTACCCTTACTACAAGCTCAAGACAGTTATTTGAAACAAATACGCCTTGCGATGACCTCACCTGAGGCGGTAAATAAAAAAAAAATCAGACGGGCTTCAAGAAATACGAAGAAATAGATGGATTGTTATATTTCAAAACTTTCAACGGACAAGAAACTAGAAACTTATTGGCTATACCCCAAAAACAAACACAAGAAATATTAAAAATATTCCATGACAACCCCTACATGGGTGGACACTTATCACATTACAAAACAGCTACAAAAATAAAATTACGATATCACTGGCCGAATATGTACCGTGATATCCTCCAATATACAAAAACTTGTGAAGAATGTCAACTACGTAGGCAAAAAACGAACAAAATTTACGGCTTACTACAACCTATTGCACCCTCCATAAAGCCATTTGACAGAATAACAATAGACTTTGTAGGTAATATTACACAAAGTAATGGTTACACATATATCCTAGTTGCAACCGATGCCTGCACTAGAATGGCATTTGCAACCCCTTGTAGAAATGCAGATGCGAACACAGCAGCGCAAAAATTATTAAATCTATTCTGCACATTTGGATTTCCTAGAATTATTAATCATGACAGAGGAACACGCTTTATGAATTCTGTAATTTCACAGCTACTAAATGCACTCGGGATTGAACAAAGGCCAGGCGATGCTTATATGTCACAAGTACAAGGTGCGGTTGAAAAATACAACCACACGCTAATCAAGGCAATATCTCATTACGTTGTGGAAAAACCCCAAACTTGGTCAAAATATGTACAAATAGTTACATTTGCCTGCAACACGTCTGTAAACATTTCAACAGGCTACACACCGCACTATCTCATGTTTGGTTACGAAGCTAACTTACCATCTGATTGTATATATTTACAGGTTAATCCTGAAAAAATCGTGTTGGAAAATATAGAAATTTTAGTGCAAATACGAAAAAATATGCTGAAAATCATGAAAAAAGCCCAGGAAGCGCAAAAGAAATATTTTGACCGTGACAAAACTCATTTGGATTTAAACCCCGGCGATGAAGTCTTGGTCCATTTCCCAAAAGACCACACAAAAAAATATAGTAAATTCCAAACACCATTTAGAGGTCCTTGGAAAAAATTAACGAAGTGACATATGCAGTAGAAATTTACCACAGGGGAAGGTTAACAGAACAACCAATACATGTTACTAGAATGAAAATATTCTATAAGAGAATATAAGACAGATATAAAGGGACTTGAGCAATAATAAAATATTCAAGAATAAAATATACAATATTTCTCATGAACATCACTGTGCACTCACTGCCTTGTAGTAAAATTTGAAGAGAGTGAAAAGTATCTTCGCAATACTTTCATAATATATGAGGGTAAAAATCTACTAAATAGTCACGCAAGAATCGCGTTAAAGAATAGGTATTATAACTCCAGGAGTTGAGAAACCTGTTAACTTGATTACGGTTTGAATGATTAGTTATAACGTTATATACCTTGACAGTCACTGAAGTAAGTCTAACAGAAATAAAAATGTATATTAAAATCTCGATGTTGTGTCGGAAAACGATAGAGAATAAAGACATAAAAGATTTAGAAAATTAAAACGCCTGACTTTGTATTTTAATGTGAAGTTTAGTGTAATTTAGTGATTAAGTGATAGGTTACACGTACCAAAGATATTAATATAGATAATCCCAATACACAAGACACTAACACAGCACACACGACACGACACGAGCAGAGCCTGTAACCCACGGTAACCGTACTTAGACTGGCTAGTAAGACTTGACCCTGACTCTGGTGTGTCTCCCAGGCAGATAAGTTTTCTGCTAACTCAACTAACTTCCCACGCTATACTACACCGTGTTGCGACTATGACTAGGGGGCATTGCCTTGTGCCAGCGGTCTGGGTCACCAAGGGCCCTGGTGGTTCAGACAGCTTAGTATGCAAGTAATGTTTCCCACGTACTCGTTTACTACAATAACAAAGCGTACTCTAACTTGACACAACGTACATATTAGACTTACCTGAGGGATACGTGTATATATATCCTAGTAATAAGGAATATAAAATATGATAAAGTGTATTACATATATCATATTTATTTAAGTTAGTAGATAACAATGTTAACAAAATATACCCTACAAGGACTCAATTTTCCTGAGATGCATCTCAAAGAAAGAGACATAGATGTTCTATATTATATAATCCTATGAAAAACAAATACTTCAATATATGACATGTAAATGACTTAAATAACATGTTTAAATATTACATATCTAATATACCATTGAAGGAAAATAACATATATCTAAATAGCATGTATTAGCACGACAATATTGCTCATAAACAAACTATACAGCCTTCATTTGGCAACATATATTATGATCATAATAAAGACTATGGACAATAAGCACAAAGAAGGGACATTACATATTCCTCAGAAACAAAGGTGCGTAGTATCGTTTTTTAATATAATAAATTAACATAATATCGAATCTTATTTAAGAACACTAGAGATTAAGATGCTTAGTAAATATTATTACATAGAGCTAGGGAAATACGACACACCATCGAGAGGTTATTAAAATATTTCTGTAAATAAAAACCTTAGGCATAAATGTGTATTAATTATAAAATATTAACCTGAAATGTATATGTAATTTAGAATTTTGACACCAAAAAGCCAACTACAACCTGAGACACCAGTCTACAAGACACCAATCTACAAGACACCAGCCTACAGCACTCTAACCGATTCCGGCCACCCACGAGACAAATGAAGTCTTCACAGCACTTGCCATGCCTCTTTCGACCACCTTTGCCAGCACATCAACCCACAACATAGGAGAACCCAATAAGCCTCTAGTACAAATTTTCTCAGGAGCGTACTTTACTCCAATGCCTCAGACACTACCTTATATCAGTTCCATACCTATCATATACAAAATTCCTTTCAACACACAGCAAAATTTACCTAAAAACGAACCCTCTTTAAATTTCTGCCCTAAAAACCTCACCAACTCACAAACCTATTGCAAGATACAGAACAACCTTTCCACATTACAAACCCTCATACATCAACAAA
The DNA here is from genome assembly GCF_021130785.1 of Homalodisca vitripennis. Classification (NCBI taxonomy): domain Eukaryota; kingdom Metazoa; phylum Arthropoda; class Insecta; order Hemiptera; family Cicadellidae; genus Homalodisca; species Homalodisca vitripennis. The sequence goes on from NW_025776301.1 coordinate 41,409, forward strand.
TGGTAGCAGAACACCTCCCATTCATCCAAAGACAACAACCTGATAGAAACAGAAGATCGCTCACGTTCGTCGGAGATTTCTTCGAATGGTGTTGTGACATTGCGACAGAAAACCAAATACATGACTTGTTAGACAACGAGAAAGAGATTACACAGCACACGAATGCACTTATAGATACAGTGGACACCGACCATCAAGACCTCCTACTTACTACAAACAATATAAAGAATTTCAGTGACGGAGTATCAATCCTAGCAGACAAGGTTCATAGCAGTTTAAAAATCATGGAAGAACAGATAGAACTAATATCAAAAAATTCCACACCAAACAATCTCAAACAAACCTACGCCTTAGTACAGCAAACATGGAGTTATATATATTACAACTATTATCACGACAATATGAGGGACATTCGCAGAAGTTGCCTTGCTAACACATTACCAGAATTCCTAATACCCAAAAGTAACCTCACTAGTAACCTAAAAAACTTAACCATTCTCACACAACCACGAAACCTAACCCTAGCTATTCCAATTACAAAGTTATCCTTATACTACACCTTAAAAATCACTACCTGCACTATCACGCAACAATACATCCTTATAAAAATCAAAGTTCCCTTAAAACAGTCCACCCTCACATATAAGGTATTTCAGAACATCCCTCTCCATTGGAAAGACAAACTATGTTATATTACACATGAAAAATCCATCGTAATACGCACACAAGACTTCACCACAGCCATCCATCCAGAAGACAAGGGTTGGAACCAAAATACACTCCCACTTTGCTTGATTCCCAGGGCAACAGTCAACAGTGATCAGTCCTTAAGATGTCTACACAGCATTCTCAACACATCAACACTACCTACTCTCCGAGCTACCTGCGCATTCACCTGCTTCAAACCCCGATGCCTTTAGTAACACAAGTCTCACCGAACAAATTTCTTGTAACAAACATCCAAACAAACCTGAAAGTAGTATGCTCACATCAGAAGACCCATCACTACATCCAAAAACCGAACAACACAGGAACTCTAGAAATCATCCTACCCTGTGAATGTTCTCTACACCACGAAGAATTAACAGTTATAAACACAATAATACCATGTGGTTCCAAAAACCCTGACAACTATCAAATAACACATCTTCTGCCCATTTCTTGGTCTATTTCACTCTATAACTATATTACCCCTCGAATCAGAAACAAGACAAGAATTCCAACACCTCCATGAAATCTTAGATGAAAACTGGACCTTATCGACACCCACCTACTTCGTTCACAATCTACAAAGACAACACCACTTCCAGCTAAATCACGACGACAAAAACATAGTAAACAACACGGAACTCATTTTGTACATTTTATTAGCCTGGACTTCTATAATAAATCTACTTCTTTTTATAGCCCTCTACTTCATCCACATTAACAACATCAAAAATAAAATTCCTGAAGCCTACAGTATATGAACAGGACTACCCAATGGATAACCTTAATTAGACAATAAGTACGATTCGTAGGTAGAATCGTCATTAAGCCAGGGGAATTTAAGACATACGTAATTATTAGTAAAATAAAATTCATAGAATCGATGTACAGATAGGTGCTGGAAAGGAAGTCTTGTATTACAATTCGAGAAAAACATCCTCCGGATGTAAGTGGATACGCACATCCGCCCAGACACCGATGATGAACAAACAGGAAATGCTTGTTTAAGCACCGGAAATGCTTATTTCTAAAAACCGTGCGACGATGTAAGAGACAGCCATGCTGATATGAAAAATTGATATTCACCAATTATGATGGAGAGATTTGGCAGAGGCGTGGTCATGAGCTGGCGGGAGAACAACATCAAAACTGAAGAACAAGGAGGAGAGGAGGAGGTCGAGGACGGGAATTCGAAAAGCGACGTTCAGGAGTGCCAGTGCTTGTGTTCGTGTGCGGGAAAAATATCTTTAGGCTAATAAGTGTGAAGTGCAATAAAATGTAAGTAATTTTAGGAACTTAGTATATATCAGGGTTCATTAATCATTTACAATCCCAAGGTACCTGTACCTAATATAATGAAAAACAAAGATTATAATGTGTAAAAATCAAATGAATAGTTTAATATTGAAATTCATATTTTCTTATTTCATATATTTTATTTAAATGTTCACAATTTCGAAAACGTAAATTTATGTAAATGTTTAGATATTTTAAAAGAAAGTTTCTCACGTTAGTCCATGAACTCATATTTATTTCAAAACTACAAAATTACTAGTAAATGTTATAGTGAATTTAATATTAAACATGTCTCAAAGTTTTAAGGTATTAAAATTTGTGCTTAATATGTCGGTTGACGTTATCCATTGTTAATTAAAATTTTAATCAATAATGAGATGCTGTCACGAATAAAATATGTGTTGGTTCATTTGAGGGTGTTGTATTGCCAATCTAACCTATTATTAAATCCTCTCACAGCAGCCCTTGCTCACGATACATATAATATTTCACAACCTTAATTTAATCTATACCAACCCTACCTGCAACGTTCTCCCCTAGGGGAATTGTGCAAATGTCCGGTATCACTCAGTGGAGAAAGGGGGTGGTCCTTGACAGCGCGCCGTAAGGGTAAAGGGTAACCTACGATTAGTACTTCTTCTTCTTTAAGGTTGCTCGGTGAGGGAAAGGGCGCCACCTTGTTGTAGGACAGGTAACAGGCAGGGCTCCAACAAGGAAGAGTACCCCTGCTCCAAGGAAAGTACCAATCAGGCTCCCTACTACCATACACTAAAGCTAAAAATTTTTTTTTGTCAACCAGGCCTTTGGATTACACAGATAGTTGTATTGAAATATTCTGAATATAAGGTTAAATATAGACCCCTAATACTTATGCGAGGTTATCTAAATCCAGTTACTAGGACTGAACAAAAGAAACAAAACACTCAAATGTTTGCAATTAAACTAATTATTTATGTGCAGGAATTGTATGACATTATCACAAGTAATCCAGCCTTACAGTAAGTAAATGCTTTAGACAGAAAATAATCAACAACAAACATAGCGAAGATACAATGTTACCACTTATTAAAGAGAATTACAAATGGCTAAATGAACTCTATTTATGGTAGGGAGCGCTCCACTTCCTCAAAACAACATTCAACATACATAAATAAATACAATAAACACATGCAATAAATGGTCTAGACATGTAAATAATAGACGACACAAGTAAATATACTAAAGATACACTATAATGCACTAAGGTGTGCGGTTAACGTCTGGAGGGTAGCGTTGAACCAAATTTTAAGGGCTCCTTCCACAATACAAAGGCTCCTGGTCCAGAATTAGACATCAGTCCGCGTCCGACTCACTAATCCATAAGAGCACTCTGTGAAATAATCCAAGTCTGTACTCACCAACTGGGAGTCACAACACAAAAGGCCTACTACGTCCGGTCCAGACCGTGGCTCGGAAGAGCGGATCCGCGGTGCGGTAGTGGTAGGTGTAAGGCGGCACGGCTAGGAGCAGATCCCAGTGTCAGGGTAGTGCAAGCTGGAGTACCCACTAGCGGCTCGGCAATAAGTCCACCAGGCTCCGGGCGCAGTCCAGAAGTGTACCCATACCAAATCCCAAAAGCCCTGATTAATATGTTCAACCAACAGAGAACATCAGATAACAACAGTTCTCAGTAGCAATTGAAATGGACATTTACATACAAAATCAAAAACAACAATGAAAACATTTAAAAATAAACACATTCGGTTTTAGTTCGTTTGAAGTAAAGACAAGATATTATGCTCGAATGTCTCTCCAGCTGATTAAGCAACAATACTCTAAGGTTAATGAATCCACCTGTATTTATGCAACTTCTCGCTATAAAATCATGAGAATTGTAAGCTTGACTGTTCATATCAAAGGCTAATAAACACTGTCGAAAATAATAAACAGTTAAAGTACCCTACATGTACACAATATGATTTAACATAATAGGCAGTATAATAACAAAATTGAATTTATAAATTTAATATGATATCAAAGACTAATTATTAATAGCTTGAGGTAATAATTTACCTTGACTTTTATTACAAATAAACATTGATACATTAAGAAGAAACGTTGAAACTATTGTATCGTACTAACATGAAACTGTGACACATCAAATTAGGACTGTACACGGTCTGTTACAAAATATATGTCAATCATGGTTGTATTTTATGCGACTTGTATGTATTTATATAATTAAATACTTACTTTACTATAAAAGAGATTAATTTTCTTCGATTAAAACATTTAAAACATTGCAGTTATAACAGTTCAAGTTGTGACATTAATTCTCAACATATGTACTATTAATAAGTTTACCTCTTTCTCTTAGAAATGTTGTCAACATAGTTAGCGTAATTGGTTTTGAAACAAATACTTTAAACAAATTATTAGGTAAGATTATTAACTATTAAAAGTAAATGCCACGTTTTAGCTTTACACGTTCAATTCAAACCCTAACAGTTTTTCCAAAGGCTCAGTTGAGTGATTCTATAATCATGAGTAGTGTTTTAAACTTTAAAATTAGTATATTGAATTCACGTAAGAGTGACGAGAACTAAGGAAAATATATTATGGTAGTAGTTCACCTTGGCCAATTTATTAGTCGGCTCCCGAAAATCCATCGAAGCTGAAGGGCTCGTAGACACACACAGCACCGACGCAATCCAGTCACTCGCAAGCTTCCTCACTAATCAATCCACCAGCTGTTTGTTATCAGTTCACCTGCCGCAGCGTGTCGTCCGGTCGTGCGGTGAACAGTCCACCGGAGATAAAAGGTTACTCAATGGGCTATTCTTTTATGCAGAACAGGCAAGAGTGACGTACGGGCATTGGTATAATTGGTACAATGTCGGCGCGCTACGACATTGATGAATTGAAATTTATATAATGTAGAATGATCAGTTCTACATTATTTATACCATAACTCACCATAAACTGCACACGTCACAAATACCCCCCTGCCTGTAGAAAATTTCCCAAATTTTCTTCACTTGATGAACCTTTTGAGGTCAGCCACATGCCATTTCCCGATACGTTTACCTTTCATATCAGCCAGGGTGTATACCAAAGGAGATACTTCCTCAGCCACCAAAAAGGGTCCTACATATTTAGGTGCTAGCTTCGCTGAAAAATAGTTTGTTGCGTCCGACTGTGGGTAATTCCTTTTGAGGACGACATCACCCACTCGGTAGTGTACAGGTCTTCTACGAAGGTTATAGCGACGAGCTCTCCGTCCATGGGCATTCTTTAACCTATCAGCAACCTCTTGATAAATGTGCTTCAGCTCTTGTAGCTTGTCACCATAATGCCTTGAATCTTCTGGAGAAGGTACCACAGAGCCATCCTCAAGAACCTCAAATCCTGCACCAGCAGTGGCGAGTTCTCGCCCGAAGTTCAGGAACGCTGGCGAATACTGTGTAGTCTCGTGGTACGCTGTCCTAAGAGCAAATCCTAGCTTAGGTATGTACTTGTCCCATTCTCGGTGGTTGTCTTTCACGTATGCCCTTAACATAGTAACAATGTCCCGATTCACCCTCTCTGCCGGATTGGCTTGGGGATGGCGACTGGCGTTTAAAAGGATCTTGATGTTATACTGTTTTGCAAGGTTGGTCATCGGCTTTCCGATGAATTCTGAGCCATTATCGCATATAATGTAAGCCGGGACGCCATAAACCATGAAAATATCATCCTCTAAGTGTTTGGAGACCAACTTCGCTGTAGCAGCTCGCAAGGGACGCAAAACAGAATACTTAGTGAAAGTATCGGTGATGACTAACAGATACTTAAATCCCTTCAATGACCGAGGTAATGGTCCTATTAAGTCTGCAGCAATCATTAGCCAGGGAGCGTTCACACCACGTTGTGTTCCCATCACACCAGCAGGGAGTTGTTGGTCGTATTTTATGCGCTGACAGACATCACATCGAGCAACGTATGTAGCCACATCCTTCCGCATCTTGGGCCAGTAATAACGCTGCTGCATCCGTTTGTAGGTTTTCAGAACGCCCTGGTGGCCAGCGGTTGGTTTATCGTGACATTCGGCTAGAGTTTGAGAACGAAGATCTTTCGGGATAACCAATCTCCAATTATCATCTTGTAGCGAAGGCTCCAAAGTGGTCACTCTCTTCCAAAGCTTTCCATCCTCAGTTCGCCACTGGCTATACTGTTCTGGGTTAGCTAACACGTTCTGCAGCATGGTGGTATACCAATGATCCTTAAGTTTGGAGGGAAAATGGATGGCATCACACCACACGGTCTCTTCAGTGGGGAGGTCAGGTGGAGTTGTCCTCGATAGTAGATCCGGCACTACGTTGTCCTGGCCTTTCCTGTGGACTAGGCGGAAGTCGTAAGGCTGGAGTCTGAGAGCCCAGCGTGCCAATCGTCCAGTCGGATCTTTCAGATTGTTTAGCCAGAGTAGGCTATAGTGGTCGGTGACCACGGTGAACCTCGTACCTTCCACATATGGCCGAAACCTCTCAACAGCCCAGATCACCGCCAGACACTCTCTTTCCGTGGCTGAATACTTCTGTTCTTGGCGGGTCAAAGTACGGCTAGCGTAGGCCACGACTCCTTCTCCATGTTCGTACTCCTGGCTAAGTACCGCACCTATCCCAACGCCAGAGGCATCACAGGAAATCGTGAAGGACTTAGCAAAATCTGGACAAGACAATATCGGGGCTGTTATCAGGCAGGATTTTATGTCCTGGAATGCCTTTTCTGCTTCTTCAGTCCATTCAAACTTGGTATTTCTCCTGAGAAGTGACGTTAGCGGATGCATTCGAGGAGCGAAATTGGGTATAAAACGGCGATACCAAGACGCCATGCCCGTAAATTGTCTCACTTCCTTTTGATTCCGTGGGGTGGGAATTTCCACAACCGCATTGATCTTATCGGGATCAACCCTCAGTCCATCACCACCGACGAGGTAGCCCAAGTACTTAAGTTCTTCTCGACAGAACTTGCACTTCTCCCTATTAAGAGTGAGTTTGGCTGCTCGGATTCTCCTAAAGATTTCCGACAATATCCCAAGGTGCGCCTCAAATGTAGATGTTACTACTACAATATCGTCTAAGTAGACAAAAAACGTTCGGCTCGAGGTCGGGTCCCAAAACGGTGTCCACAAAACGCTGCCACGTTGCGGGAGCCCCACACAGTCCAAAGGGCATCGTCACAAATTGATAGAGGCCACGACCTGGGATCGCAAAAGCCGTCTTCTCCTTGCTAGCTTCTTCCAGCTCTATCTGCCAATAGGCACTTTTGATATCGAGACTTGACAAGAATCGAGCATCTCTGAGTCGGTCCAGAATGGTGGTAACTTGTGGTAGGGGATAAGCATCCTTGCGGCTTACGGCGTTGACTGCCCTAAAATCTACCACGAATCTCTTGCTACCATCAGGCTTGTCCAACAACATTATTGGCGATGACCAAGCGCTTTGGGACGGTTCAACGACTCCCAGCTGCAACATACGGTCCAACTCCTCATTTATCATTTTTTGGCGAGCTGGGGATACGTTATAATATCGTTGCTTGATGGGTTGCGCGTCTCCCGTGTCTATGACGTGCTTGACACGATCAGTCCTACCTAACGTAGATGGTTCATTTTTAAAGTGCTCTTCTAGTAGGTCTTGAAGTTTTCCTCGTTCTTCCGGGGTCATTTGGTCTTCAGACGTAATCCCTTCAATAGTGCTACATAGGAACGGCGTCTCCCTTGGAGCAAACTCCCATCTTCGATTACGCATATCAGCTACTATGTGCATGCGCTCCCAAAAATCGATGCCCAATATCAAAGATTGCTGCAATGATGGAACAACACATACACTCAAGTTCTCGGTTCTACCCCTTAGAGAGATGGGCAGATCTACAAATCCCTTGACCTCGTGTCTGTTAGAGTCAGCAGTCTCTACAAAACGTCCAGAAGCAGTCTTAAGGCGCGTAGGGAACTTTTCCAAAATCCACAATCCTTTTCCTCCAAGAAACGTTTGGGAAGCACCGGAGTCTAGAAGTGCAGTAATCTTTCGACCAAACACTCTAACTTTTAAATACGGACTAGGGTCTGACTGAAAAGTATGCAAAAGATAGTCTATAGTGGGGGAATTCTCGCTAGACTGGGAGACAGGCATACCCACTGAGCTCCTGACTCCCATCCCTACTCGTTTTTTTGGAGTACATTTAGGGCACTCTCGTTTCAAAATGTTGTCCTTGCCACAGCCAAAACAGAACTTCTTCTTGGTCTTGCGACAAAATCGGAAACGATGGCCTTTCTCTCCACAATTCCAACAAGATACCTCTCCGCGATCTGGTCGTGGTGATGCCTTGATGTCAGCTACTCGTCCTTGGGTGATTACTCTGCGACGACTTGGATCTTGATAGGCGAGGTCCGGTTCAAGCGTTACCTCACTTCGTTGAGATCTGTTTCTCGTCATGCTTAACCGTCCAGCTTCAGCTCGACGTCCCATGGATCGAAGTTGATCTAGAGTTTGGATGCTAAATAAAGCCAATCTGTCCTGCAACTGCGGATGGAGGTTGTAGTAGATCTGGGCCAGACGAGTACTCTCGGGAACGGGGACAGCAAGTCTGCCATACAGGCCTTCCACAGCCGCGATGTAGAGGTCCAAGGGTTCGTTGTCTCCTTGTACTCTATTGAATATCTCCTGATGAAGCCGTAGATCGTAATCAGCAGGTTGAAAGACTTCTCGCAGTTCCTTCGTTAGTTGATGCCATGACCGGATCCTGTTAGCGGCTGCACGATACCATACAAGCGCGGGGCCAGCAAAGAGATCGACAGCCGAGTCATAAAGTTCTTGGTGAGTTACTCCTCGGGCTCGACGAAGTTCCTCGACCCTTTCCAAGAAGGCTGCGATGCTAGGACCAGAGTTGTCGAATTTCAGGCCCCACTTATACACAGGTACATATCTGGGGCGTGAGCCTTCTCTTTTGTCTTCTAAATATCGCAGATCGTCTTGGCGGGGCCAGTCTTGAACAACTCTTCCCATCGAAGAATGATTTTCCTGCTTCTTCCGGTCTTCTTGAAGCCTCCACTCTTCTTTTTGCCATCTACTCTCTTGCTGTTGTCTCTCTTCTTGTAGTCTTCTTTCTTCTTGTTTCCACTTCTCTTCCTGTTTTCTTCGTTCCTCTTGAAGCTTCATCTCTTCCTGGCGAATCCAGTTATCTTGCTGTCTTTTCAAATGTTGTAGCTGCATCCCGTCTTGACGTTCTCTTTCTCTTCCAAGTCTTACTTCCTCTTCATGTGTTCTTTCCTCTTCTGGTGAAACGATTGAGCCAGAAAATGCTAGAACTTTCGTGGGGACAAAGAGAGGATCCGTCCGCTTATCTGAATCTGGCTGGGGTTGTGGATTGCCAGCTGATAGAGTCTTGTTGTCAGGAGAATCCACCTTAGCCGCAGACTTAGAGTCCTTGAAAGAGTCCAACAATCCCTTGCATTTACCCACTAAGCACTGCTTGGTCTGCTCCTGATCATCATCCGCCGTCGCACCCACTGGTATCCTATCAGCTCGAAGGTATAAATGCCATAGGCGTGCAACAATACGATGATACTCATTATCGTTATAATTCCCCTCATAGTCACTCACAAGTGCTGATAAATCCTGGTACTTTGCCTCACACTCCTCTAGTTCTGTATCCGTATCCAAAGAATTAACTACAGCCTCCTCTATTGGCGTATTCGACGCTAAACTCTGAGAAAGTCGTTTTCTCAAATCTCCGGCTGTACCTCCAGAGGGAAGATTCCTAATCTTCAGCTCATAGATAACTTCTGTTTTACGCAGGTCATAGGCACTCATATTTAGATAAGATACAAAATTCAAAAGTGGAACAGAAATACTCATAAGTTTCCCAACTCAAAAATATAAACACCCTTAAAAGGTCACAAAACCAACATGAGCGTATAAAATTAAAATTTCGAAAGAGTACACTCAATAAGTGTCACAAAAACAATAAATAGAGATATGTTGTCCAAATAAACTACAACAATGACCAAAACACAGAATTCAAAGCAAATGTCAGAATTATTCCATAACTGAAAAGGAGAAATAAGTTTGTTTGATAATTAGGTTTTTGTACTTTGTTTTGTTAAGGAAATGTGAATAACTACTTATTCCAAGCAACACTAATGCAAACCGATCATATCAGCAGCAACAGTACAAGTTCATAGAAATAGTTAATATTTACAAAAACACAAGTATAAAGGACAAATAAAAAATTTTACAGTTATAACTATTACTTCAGATTACTCCAAATAATCCAGGCCCCACGTTGGCAGTGCCATTTTGCAACGTTCTCCCCTAGGGGAATTGTGCAAATGTCCGGTATCACTCAGTGGAGAAAGGGGGTGGTCCTTGACAGCGCGCCGTAAGGGTAAAGGGTAACCTACGATTAGTACTTCTTCTTCTTTAAGGTTGCTCGGTGAGGGAAAGGGCGCCACCTTGTTGTAGGACAGGTAACAGGCAGGGCTCCAACAAGGAAGAGTACCCCTGCTCCAAGGAAAGTACCAATCAGGCTCCCTACTACCATACACTAAAGCTAAAAATTTTTTTTTGTCAACCAGGCCTTTGGATTACACAGATAGTTGTATTGAAATATTCTGAATATAAGGTTAAATATAGACCCCTAATACTTATGCGAGGTTATCTAAATCCAGTTACTAGGACTGAACAAAAGAAACAAAACACTCAAATGTTTGCAATTAAACTAATTATTTATGTGCAGGAATTGTATGACATTATCACAAGTAATCCAGCCTTACAGTAAGTAAATGCTTTAGACAGAAAATAATCAACAACAAACATAGCGAAGATACAATGTTACCACTTATTAAAGAGAATTACAAATGGCTAAATGAACTCTATTTATGGTAGGGAGCGCTCCACTTCCTCAAAACAACATTCAACATACATAAATAAATACAATAAACACATGCAATAAATGGTCTAGACATGTAAATAATAGACGACACAAGTAAATATACTAAAGATACACTATAATGCACTAAGGTGTGCGGTTAACGTCTGGAGGGTAGCGTTGAACCAAATTTTAAGGGCTCCTTCCACAATACAAAGGCTCCTGGTCCAGAATTAGACATCAGTCCGCGTCCGACTCACTAATCCATAAGAGCACTCTGTGAAATAATCCAAGTCTGTACTCACCAACTGGGAGTCACAACACAAAAGGCCTACTACGTCCGGTCCAGACCGTGGCTCGGAAGAGCGGATCCGCGGTGCGGTAGTGGTAGGTGTAAGGCGGCACGGCTAGGAGCAGATCCCAGTGTCAGGGTAGTGCAAGCTGGAGTACCCACTAGCGGCTCGGCAATAAGTCCACCAGGCTCCGGGCGCAGTCCAGAAGTGTACCCATACCAAATCCCAAAAGCCCTGATTAATATGTTCAACCAACAGAGAACATCAGATAACAACAGTTCTCAGTAGCAATTGAAATGGACATTTACATACAAAATCAAAAACAACAATGAAAACATTTAAAAATAAACACATTCGGTTTTAGTTCGTTTGAAGCAAAGACAAGATATTATGCTCGAATGTCTCTCCAGCTGATTAAGCAACAATACTCTAAGGTTAATGAATCCACCTGTATTTATGCAACTTCTCGCTATAAAATCATGAGAATTGTAAGCTTGACTGTTCATATCAAAGGCTAATAAACACTGTCGAAAATAATAAACAGTTAAAGTACCCTACATGTACACAATATGATTTAACATAATAGGCAGTATAATAACAAAATTGAATTTATAAATTTAATATGATATCAAAGACTAATTATTAATAGCTTGAGGTAATAATTTACCTTGACTTTTATTACAAATAAACATTGATACATTAAGAAGAAACGTTGAAACTATTGTATCGTACTAACATGAAACTGTGACACATCAAATTAGGACTGTACACGGTCTGTTACAAAATATATGTCAATCATGGTTGTATTTTATGCGACTTGTATGTATTTATATAATTAAATACTTACTTTACTATAAAAGAGATTAATTTTCTTCGATTAAAACATTTAAAACATTGCAGTTATAACAGTTCAAGTTGTGACATTAATTCTCAACATATGTACTATTAATAAGTTTACCTCTTTCTCTTAGAAATGTTGTCAACATAGTTAGCGTAATTGGTTTTGAAACAAATACTTTAAAACAAATTATTAGGTAAGATTATTAACTATTAAAAGTAAATGCCACGTTTTAGCTTTACACGTTCAATTCAAACCCTAACAGTTTTTCCAAAGGCTCAGTTGAGTGATTCTATAATCATGAGTAGTGTTTTAAACTTTAAAATTAGTATATTGAATTCACGTAAGAGTGACGAGAACTAAGGAAAATATATGGTAGTAGTTCACCTTGGCCAATTTATTAGTCGGCTCCCGAAAATCCATCGAAGCTGAAGGGCTCGTAGACACACACAGCACCGACGCAATCCAGTCACTCGCAAGCTTCCTCACTAATCAATCCACCAGCTGTTTGTTATCAGTTCACCTGCCGCAGCGTGTCGTCCGGTCGTGCGGTGAACAGTCCACCGGAGATAAAAGGTTACTCAATGGGCTATTCTTTTATGCAGAACAGGCAAGAGTGACGTACGGGCATTGGTATAATTGGTACAATGTCGGCGCGCTACGACATTGATGAATTGAAATTTATATAATGTAGAATGATCAGTTCTACATTATTTATACCATAACTCACCATAAACTGCACACGTCACATACCAAACCTTACAATAATAAAAGTCTGCACACTAAGTCACTATTAAATTATATATGTGTTGGGATACCAACATATATATAATTTAATATTTAATACCGGGTGTCCCAAAAGTCCCACCCCCCTTCTAACTTTTGAACGGAACAAACCAATATCCTTTGGGGGGTAGTTATATAATGACAAATGATGATTTTTGCGCTACATGAGAACTTAGCCCCTCAACCTAAAATGGGGGGTTGGGGGGTCAAGTCAAAGTTTTTAAACCCCCATCAAATGACAAAAAGTCTTTATAAAAGAAGAACAATGCCACAGACTAGAGGTCTCTATCTCAATCCAGTACGAAACAATGGCTTGTCAAAGTTCTATTGCAAAGTTACGCTAAAAAACACTATTTTTCTTAACTCATCTGTTCAGATTTATTTTTAATAATAAGTAGTGCTAAATTAAACTTAAAATAATTAAACTTACCGTTGAAATCTTACCTCACCCTTTTTTAAGCTTAAAGTAATTGCTCAAAATGGCCCCCCATTTACTTCTTGGCAACAATAAAGTCTTGATTATATAACTACCCTCCAAAGGATATTGGTTTGTTTAATTCCGTTCGAATGTTAGAAGGGGGTGGGACTTTTGGGACCCCTGTATATTGGCTACATGTGTTAATATATTACATATTTGAATCTCTTATAGGTGTGTTGAGTTTCTTTTTCTAATTTATTTATGTTAATATTTTCTATCACGATTACCTATATGACCAATGTAGTCTAAACATATTCGGTAAAGTTTACCCAATTCCCATGTAGTGACATGTACTATACCATAATTTAACAATGTTCATCATATACAAATAAGCTTCGTGGCACAATTTTAAGTTTGTAGGTTAGTTCGTTTTCGTGCGGACAGATATACAGATAGACAGACAGACAAACTGACAAATAAACTTTTCCAATCCCACAAGTTATAGGCATCGTTAAAGCTCAGCCGATGAAATGTGTACTATTATAAGTTATTCAACTAAATTTTTGAGTTTTTGTTTTGCGCATTAAGTCTATATACATATATACCAAAATATGTATATGTACCAAAATTGCCTCTTTTATGTATAGTAGCTGCTATGTGTCTATTAGCCGCACCCTTCAGAGATAATTTTAAAGAAATAAACCTAGACGAACGTTTTTTGATAAGGGTCGAATGTGTTTCTTTTCTGTGTGTATGTGTTTAATAGCCATAATATCACCGGAGATGACACCCAAGCTTTTAACCCAAGGATTAACCTCATAATCAGCTAATAAGTCATAATAATATAGTCATGTACACTTTCAACATTCTCTCATGAATTTCACTACCTTTTACACCCTTTGCAACTAAAAATATCATCTCTGGCTGTTGTTCCTTCTGTTACGCAGTACTTCATAAGACTTGCGAATATTACATTTGATGTTATCTTGACCAAATACTCTCGATCAGCTTATAAGAATAAAGGTCTTCGGATGTTGATTTAATTAACTAAAATGATTTTATTTTATTAAACTACACGTGTCTGAGTTAGTGAGAAAAACTACTTATTAAATGAACTTACTTATCATGATGGCCTCTTAATATGCTTGAACGTAAGGTTACAGAAAAGAGAGGACCAGTAGCAGCATCTCCAAGGAAAGCAATAATACAAATGTGGGTAAATTGGAGTACATGTATTAATCTAGTTATTTATTCTAAAACTAGAATTTAAATTAATTTTAAAATGGTTTTATTAAATTCATAGGTTATTTTTTAGAATGCATTTAATTTTTTCTTGTTAATCATACATATTTTAAAATATGAAATTAAAACATTTCATAATAAATTTTATAATGTCTTCTTTGTTTTTTTCAAATGGTATTTTTTGTCATTACTTTATATAATATAGTTTATATTTGGTGTAGTTTTAAAAGTTAATTTCAGTTGTAGTTGTTTTTAAAATATTAGTTTATATTTATATTATTACAAAAAAAACAAAATTATTAGTTTGACATAAGACCAAGTATCCGGTGTTTACACACTTGTAGAGAAATGTTCTGCAGTCTTATTTTAATACAGTTTGCTTTAGTTCCCACTAAGTTAGGTTAGTTTAATAGCTCTATGTCTAAATGTTATTGATTTATGTAAGTGTTGATTTATTGAACTTTTAATGCATATAGTTTATATCTTTAAGTGGTTGTTTAACATTTATATCAAATATTTATATGTTCAACTATGGTTTTTGTTCAAAATAAACTTTAATAACAAGGTTTTGTTGTTTTTTAATTTATACCATTGTGTGTGTGTGTGTGTGTGTGTGTGTGTGTGTGTGTGTGTGTGTGTGTGTGTGTGTGTGTAACTGTATTATTTGTATTCAACAATCTTTTAAGTGATTCTGTTAATTAAAACTTTTCCTCTGATAACAATATTGGGTAATCTAATTCGTAGCTATGAATAAAGTATATTTTGTAATAAACAAAGTTTAGACCAGTTTTACAATTGCCAAAAACTGTATTACACAAGTAATTAAACAATAAATAATAAATTTTAATTTTTCTTGTTGATTCTTGCTACTTGCATAAAATTCTAATATGTATATTTGACAAATAATGGTAAATAAATACATCTGAAATATGCTAGTTACGTATTTGTTCATATATCTTACCCGATATATTACTTTGAAATGTAACCGATATGTTACTTTAAAACATATTGTATAAGTTACTTTGAAACATATCGAATAAGTTATTTTGAAACGTATCAGATATGTTTCTTTGAAACGTAACATATATTAGTTACGAAACATGAGAGGACATTCTCGTCAGTTAGATACGTGTCTGAAACTAAGCAGATACGTTTCGAAATGTATCATTAACCATGTATTATTATTAGGTTTTGAAACATTACCTATGTATCAATGAAATATTTTTGATACGTATTAGATGCTATTGGGTGCTTTGTGGGAAGTTTATAGCCGCCAAATGATTGTACTTTATTTATACTCGTAAGTACGAGCTGAGAACACTGTTGGCTGCTAACTACACAAATACGGCAGCTGAACATACGCTCGCGCTAAATGACCCCAAATTCTTACGATAGCCTTATTTCATTACTATTGATTTTATTGCTTTCAACTAAGGTACTGATCTGATATCGTTGCTTTATCATAAAATTAGTATATAAATTAATATAGACTACTGAAAAATATCTCAGTATACTCTTTTATTTAGGGAGGCAGTCAAATGATGGTCAAAACTTATGGCCGTCAAAATAGTAAGGGAGATATCAAGATGTAAATTTACATACATAGGCCTACTATATTTGTTAATATGTTATTATTCATTATGCAAATGCATATTCAAAGGAAAATGTACATTAAAAATAAAGCTACCGTTTACATTAATAAAACTTGCCTAAATAAAAAAAGTATTTATGTAAATAAATTTGATTGCAAAAATTAGAGCTGATAACTATCTTAAATGTTACTCATATGGTATGAAGCACCTGCTATTTAGACCTTTTATTAAATGAAAATTTAGTGGGATAATTTCTTGCAGATTAATGACATTAAACAATACAGAACCACTAAAATTAAATCCTTTATATAGCCTCATGTAAGGCATTATTATTGTCTGTGTGCATGTGAAGCAATTGAAGGTCATTTGATTAGACCTCCTTATAAAGTGCAATGTGCATATGTGTAAAGCCTAGCAACGGCTTGAGGATCATGTGTGTAAAAAAAGTTGGTTTGTAGTAAATCCCAAAGCAAGTGCGGACCGTGTGTGTGTGTGTGTGTGTGTGTGTGTGTGTGTGTGTGTGTGTGTGTGTGTGTGTGTGTGTGTGTGTGTGTGTGTGTGTGTGTGCGTGCGTGCGTGCGTGCGTGTGTGTGTGTGTGTGTGTGTGTGTGTGTGTGTGTGTGTGTGTGTGTGTGTGTGTGCGCGCGTATGCGTGTGTCCGCGCGCTCGTGTATGCTTGTGTGTACTGTACATTAATTTTATTTCAATTTTTTACCCAATCAATACAATTTACGCATACGTAAGCTTAAAAAGCTAACTCATTCTAAACACCTATTTCATTCGCTTGTGATTTGCTTCAGGTATAAAGGAAGAGTCGAATTGCCTTAAAACTGCGTTCATTAAACATTTCAAAATGATGGTTTCTAATAAGTTTCGTTTCATAGAATTTGTGTTGTTTTTCGGACTGTAGTATAGGAAAGAATACTCGTTAATCTTTGTTTGGTTCCAGCACCTTATTTTTCTTTAAACCACAGTAAAAATATCATACACAATGTTAAGGGAACCAACCAATTTCTAGTACCTATATGCAAACATTTACAGCTTTGTTCATTAAGTTAGATTTTACAACAACGTTTATATGAAATTTTAATTTATATAGAGTAGAAATTAGATAGAATATTTGTCTTTGCAATCTAAATTCCTGTACTGTTCAAGCAATACACTGCTATTTTATAAAATTGAAATGTTAAAAACTGAAAGTTTTAACAGCTGTTTAATGTAATTTGTTTCTAGATTATTTTTCATAACTACATCGTAACTACTACTGTTTTGAATTATAACTATTTTCCCAAATTCAAAAATATTTATAGATACTCCTGCTATTGTCTCTTCGTAAAAACCTTTCATGGACTTCAAAAAATATTAAAAAAATAATTATTATCTGAATTAGTCTAGCCGTACTCAACAGCCATGCATATTACTTCGATAAAATGTATTGTAATTTTTATGGTTTCGATTATTTTTCTGATTTAATTTTATAACTTTTAGTTTTTATTGTACATAATTTTCAAACGGGTTTGCTACCAACTTTTTTCAAAAGTGATGTTTTATAGTTGAAAATAATTTCCCCGTGTGTTTATTGATAAACACTTTACAAATATTAGAATACTAAACGTTTTAAATTTCTCCATTTTTACATTTAGAATTAGACATTTTGAGAGGTGGCTCTTCTACCCCAAGAGGTTTTTATAAGCCCCTCAAGCTTGTTTCGTTTCCTCCTCTAATACAACTCTTGGATCGCAGTCCGAACTTTTGTTTCATACTTATATAATATACCAAAAGTTTACAGCCAATCATATGGTGTTTATAATGTCTTGCTTGATCTTGTGGGTAAACGCCAACATTACTGTTCCTATACAAACATTTCAATTAAGAATATTTTCGAAATAGCTTTAAAAAAGAAAATAATAATTTATTAGCATCTTGTAATGGACTGATGCCATTGCAGATATTTTCTAATGATATTTAGGTTCAATATACAGTATTTTAATAATATTAATGTAATAGGTACTAGACTCTTTAGTAAATCTATTTGCAGACATTGTCAGTCTGTCCCTGGACAAACTGTTGTCTAAATATTTCCAGACAAGTTTACCCACTAAAGCAGTTGGTTGTTAGAAGGTTACGCAGTTTGCCATTGGTGGACACCACGGCATATGCATTACGTAGATGGACGCCGAGCAACCTATAACTGGATTGCCAGACAACCCTCCACTCTAAAAGCTGAACTCGGCGTGATGCTATTTATAGGCGCCATTAAAACTGGTTACTATTGAGTATAAAGTTTGTTCTATGCACAATGATAATCCCAAGGTAATCTAAGCTGTTCTATCTGAATGACTGGGCTGGGCCTTTTAAAAAATATATGTTAAACCATAATAGATAGCTTGCAGCTTTGTAGGAAAACACGTCAATTTGAAACCTTGGCTCTTTCTCACTGAAAATTCCTGTTATGAATAAGAAAACTACTAATGCGTAATATTGTTATGTAAATTTAAATACTAGGAGGGCAATAAGTACTTTTATTATTTGTACAAGGAAAACATATACTTTTTTAGTAAAGTGCGGTGGTATTTTATTTGCATCAAATTATTTCCTAGTTTATACAGATTAAGAATATGTATACTTTTATATACGTAACTTACTATTAAAAGATGCAACAATGTTTTTGTGAAGGCTTGCATTCGTTTCTGGAAGTTCGAGTCACTTTTATTTCCCGGAATACTTCTATGTCGATCCTATTACTGTACCCACACTTTTAAAAATTGTCAAAAGGTTAACAAATTAAACAATCTACGGATTTTACATCATCAGCACCTAAATAGTAATACATATTATCTATCCTATAGCTCAAATGTTAGTAAGTATCATAAATATGAGCTTCATAAAAGGCGTTTGTTACACAAGTTACAACTAAGGACTGTAAATTCCATTCATAAAAGGAATCTTACACTAAAAATTAATAATCTTATCCCCACTAGTCTGCTATAATTTATTGACTATGTTTAAGAAATTACCATTAAAGAGACTTTTACTTATTTAAATGGATTTAAATGTTTTCTGTGTAAAATACTATGGTTTTATTAAAGTTCAATCAAACGAAGGTGCTTCAAGATCTGTTACAGAACAAATTTACAATAATATTCTAACAAAAAATAAAACCAAAGATATATTTGTTGACTTAAAACTGCTTTTGGCCTCCCAGATCATGAATTCTTATTTTTAAACTACGAGCTACTGGAGTTACGAGCTTAACATTGGAAGAGTTTAAGAGTGACGAAAAGGCAATTAAAAATTGGTTACTATTATTGCTCGCAAAATGTAGGTGAAGTTGATGTCCCTCAAAGATTGGTGCTGTTTGAAAGTTTTTTAAAAATTTGTAATCTTCATTAAAGACCAACTAAAGATTCATTAGAAGTATGTTAGCTTTTGCAGATGACGTTGCTCTTTTCAACATAGACAAACACGTTAGAGAATAATGTTTAAAATGCCATATAATATTATTAATTGTTTTATTAATTATTAATTACTGTCGGTCCCAAATTAATAAAATGCACGTTAATTTAAAGAAATCAAAATTATTAATCTTTAGATTGGTCGTATCAAATACAATTCCTTATGCTGCGGCTTATTCCTATATGCAATTGTAAAATAATTGAAACTGGAAAATGCATAAAAAACCTTAGACTTAAATTTTAAAACTAACTACAATAGGATTGTTATATTTTATTTTTTAACCAAAGTTTGTATTACCTCATTGTTGAGATCACTTTATTTTTTCTTTAATCCTATCCCGCTATCAGGTATAGATGGTTTGGTGACACTTTAAGTACTTAACGGGAAAAATACGGATTTTCCCAGGACTATTCCTTATGTATTACTAGATTAGGATACAAAAATCAGCCATTCCACTTTTTCATCTTCAAAGTTTTAAAATCATGTTACAAACGAAGTAGCAATACATACAAATTTACCAATACGTATGTAAATAGGTTATTTATTCTATGGCAAGTTACATAAGATCAGTAAATCCATTTTCAGACACTACTCTAATTATCTTAGACCTAAGTATTCCAAATACTTTTAAGACATTCTTTTAGAAAAATAGCCTAAACAGTTTTAATACATTGTTTAGTAATTATAGAACATAAATTTCTACACAAAGTGTTGTTCAATATTTAATTTATTAAATTAGGTAAAAATCATTATTTTATTTCATAATGCGTATTGTTGTTTTTTTTATATGTTTTATATGTTATATCATGAGAAAGAATAGTTTTCGCTCAAGAGGATTGTTTTTTTAATATTTTGTAATTGTTGCAAAAATATATTTCAAGTTAATCTTTATATATATATATATATATATATATATATATATATATATATATATATATATATATATAATTGTACTATTTTATTCAATATTTTTTAAATATATTTTTTTGTATAGGTATCCTATTGTAATAAAATATTATACATTATAGAATAAAATCGTTTCTATTTATATTAATAGTTAAAATATAAACATAAACATTTGCGCTTAAAAATTTATATCTCGGCAGAGTTAGTTCCATAATTCCCATTTATAATAAAAAATCTTTATATATAAATGAATGGAATGTATATTGCCAACTTTTACAAATGTCATAATAAAGGAGAACTTATTGATCAAAGGTATTTAGTTTGTAATAATTGTCATTTAAAATTGTATGAAAGAACTAAACCACAGAAACGTCGAAATAAATTATTGAATAAACTGAGTAGAAAATTGGAAAATGGAAGTGCAAAACAAACAAAATTCGTTACAGGATTTAGAAAAAAGAATAAACATTTTTACTTATCTGTAAGAAAAATTGAAAAAAATCAATGTGCTTTTCGTTTGCAGGTATCAATGCACGCATTTATTATGAAAAAATATTACCTGTTTTTTTTTTTTATTATCTAGATATTGAATTTGTTTATGATTTTAAAACTGAAATCCTCGATGATTTTATAGTACACTTGGAAAAGATAAATAATAAACCTCTTGAAGTGAAGAATTTTGCCCACTTTCGCTCAACTTCTCGAGCGAAAGTTAGGAAATTTCATTATTTCCATATATGAATTTTTTCTATGTAAATGGTGTTTTTGAAAGAGTTGAATAAAGTAGGCGATCTACACTATTAAGAATATAAGAAGTTTATAATTATTTAGGATATTATGTCTATGATTACAAAGACTATTACGGAAGAAATCAGGATTTTTCATTAGCGAATGAGTATATTTTTGAGTTAAAGAAGGAATAAAAGAGAATAATATGAACATCATCAATTATTGTTAAAGACAAAATGAATGATTGTGTCTTTGGTGTAGTGTTGTTAGTGTGTGTCTGTGTTTGCGCTTGGGTTTCTCATATCGACTCAACTTCTACTTATTTATTGCCCTGCACTGCTACTGTCCAACGTTTATAGTTAGGAGCATTCTTTGGGTCTTCGATATCTGTTTTTTTTTATTTTGTGTAGATGTTGAGTGAGAGAAGCAATCTAGGGAATAATGTCGGGTGTTTGTAAGTGTAATGTTGTATTAATGAATGATGTGAATGATGATGAATGTAATGAACAAATTAAGGAAGAGAAGGAATTTAAGAATAGGGTAATGGTTCGGCAAATGGTGCACCAACCGCAGTTGTTATTACTCGGCTTGTTCTATAGTCATTACACTATGGCCACTCGTGTAGAGACTTGTCCCCAACCATTGAACAACTATGTCCTCAATAAAAAGTGCGCCTGAGGCTCTGGGATTTGAACCCAGAACCTCAGGCTTTGGAGGCAAATGTCTTACCAACTGAGCTATGAGAGCCTCAAAGTCTATAAACTAAATCTCTGCTATATAAGTTGTTCTCCCTTTTACAAATAGGAGCGCTAGTTTATAAATTTATTAATACTTTTATATTTCCTAAACTACTTATCCGATTTTAATGAAATTTGGTACACATATAGTAAATACTTAACTCTTTCGAATTAAGTTATCCATAAGGGTGAAATCATCCCCTATTTATTAATATTCATAGAAAAATAAATAAAACCATCGAAAAATCTGAAACTTCAAAAACAAGCCAGTTCTACTTAAAATTTCATGAAAATAAAATTTTTTTCAAATTCTATCCCAATCATCCCTTATCTTAAAACTCTTATATCTCGAGAACTATTGGAGCTTTTTGATGACCTTAAAATAGATTTTTTCTTATATCATCCCTATTTTTAAAATTTTTTTATATAATTTAAAATCAATATTTGTATCAATGTCTTTAACAATTCTGTAAAGTTTTAAAATTATCCAATGAATAATATAGAAAATAACGCGATTTTTACTGAATTTCTCTAATATCTTAATCACGTCATATCATTAAAATTTCTCAGAAACAACAACATAACAAATCGCATCTGTAACAGCATTTTGAAAATCCATATTGATAATTGTATCATTCTTTGAACCAGAAATATTTGTCAAACTCTTTGTTGTATCAATGACATAAATGGGCCTATTTGCTATAAATTCTTTGGGATTGTAATACATTTCCATATTTTTGTAGTAAACTTTCTTAAAATCTTGATACATCTGATACATAATTCTGAAAGGACCTCTAGAAATGTTTAAATTTTGTAATTCATCTGGATAATAAGAACCATTCAATTTTACTCTGATATTTTTTACATTCAAACTATCGAACTTTGAAGGATTTTTTTCTTGATTATTCTGTCTATCTGTTTGAAAACCAACAATAATGAACTTGGGATTAAAATTATTTCTATACATATTTGTGATATTGAATGAATAAGTTGTTCCGGAAATACCTTTTTGCTCAATACATGCAAATCTAGAAAATTAAACATACTGTTTTGACTTTTTGTAATTTCATCAATCAACTGAATTTTACTCGTGGTTTTGTAATCAATCATTGGAACTCTAATGAAAAACTCGTTAATTGTAATTTTTCCATCAACTGGCGTATCATTTCCAGTTTTTATTTTTAATATCGCATCATTATCTTCAGCTCTTATGAAACTAATATAAAATCCACCTTTATAGGTTGGAAAATTTATATTTTCAAATAATCCTAAGCCGAAATGTGCTAAATCACCAACTGCTTCAAATTGTCCAAATTTAAAAGTTGATTCAAAACTATTTCAAAATACATCACTTTTGGAATAAGATATGGTTCCTTTAATCGTACTTAATTGACTACAATTTTCAATTTCTTTTATCAATTTATTGTGTTTTCTTACTTAAATTTTAGAGAATAAAAATGGTATAAAATTATCAATTAATCTGACATAATTTGTTCCAAGATATGCTTGACCATCTTGTTTTGTTAAAGTTCCAGAAATATAAAACTGGAAGCTCGACGAGCAAAAATTATCTTTAAAATCAATATTAAACTCAGTTCTTTTATTCGGTTCATTCAAATGTTGTTTACTAATTGGATAGAAATTTTTAAACTCCGCCCTCTCAATATCGCCTGAATACTTTTTGTAGTCCGCCATTTATTAAGAAAAAATTTAAAATTTTTATGAAGATTATGTCATTTTTTCATCGATTTAATGTACTTTTTTTTTAAGAAAAGATATAAATTTAAAAGATTAGATTCATTTATTAATGATCAACTTCATCATAATCGGGATTTTCTGCTTTAAATTTTGCAATTTCGGACACATATTTCAATAAAATTTGCACAGGATAGTAACCGCTATCTATAATATTGTTCCAATCAACTGAATCTTTAAATTCTTCCTAAAATGCTGTGCTCAAATGTTGATGAAGGCAAATAACAGACATATGTTCTTTCAATTGATAATGTATATTTTCTTTAATGAATTCTGAGGACAAATTTTGATATTTTGCAATGTTATACCAATTTAAGTTATTAATGTACAATCGCATCATATCTTCGGATAGTTCATATTTTGCAGAAATATCAACCTAATGTTCCTTTTTTAAATCTCATTCGTGTTGCATTATAAAAAGACCAAAAGCACTGTAATGTCCTGCCATCTCTATTTATTATGAAAAATTTCAAACAAAGTTTTTATAATTTAGCTCTTTTTAGTGTTACATTCAGCACATTTTCCAGAAATTCTCTTAACTCCATTGATGTTTGCATAATATTTTAAATAATTTGTTGCAGTTTTTGCCTCACACCTCACACAATATATGAGTGCCATTTATGTATAAGGAGATTTAGTCATCATAACCATCTAATCCATTAAATCTGTTATCAATATTTTCATAAGTTTTATTAACATCTTGTTTAAATTTATTGAAATTATCCGTTAATTTCTCAAAATGATACTGATGAGTAGCACGTACTCTATTAAGAAGTGCGTTATTTCTTTCAAAGGTTTCATGAATATCATCTTGAATCTTGTATGAAAATCATGCTCAATATTTTTAACTTTTTCATTAATTTCGTCACAATTTTCTATAGATCTTTTATTTCGGGCTTCTACCTTTTCATAAACTTCTGTTGTAAAATTTTTTAACATGTTGTTTATGATTCTCGTAATTTACATTTACAATTTGTATCAATGTGTTGTAATACATTTGCGAGTGTTATCATATTCTGCTATAAAATCTTCAATATTTACATCAATAACACCCGAATCTGGAAGGTTTTGTAATAAATTATCAATCTTGTTATCAAACTATCATTTCTCAAACTATAAAAATTTAAACTATTAACTTTATTTAGAATAATTTCATCTATATTTTGAGTATTTTCAGAGATGATTTGTGTTCCAAACACATCAAAAATATTTTGCGAATCCATATTTATTAAGTAATAATTTGTTGACAACTTTAAAAAAAATCTTTACCATTAGTCAGTTCATTCAAAACAAAACCACAAAAATGACCACAAATTGGGGGATCTTTACAGTCTTGAATCTGAGAGTCATTGTAGTAGACGTTTGATGCGTTCCATGTCCCATAATCGAGTCTAAATTCACAATTAAACATTCAAATTTCTTAACCTTTTCAGGTAATGTATCACGCATAAAAATTCCCCTAAAATGTTTAATGTTTTTGCAGATTTCTTCCAATTCTCCAAATGTTAATGGCTTGATTTTTTTAAGGTTTGATTTCACGTAATTCAAAGTTTTTTCATCTAATCACGACCCTGTAACATCTTCTAACTCTTTATCTAATCAATTTAAAATGTTTCGAACAATAGGATTCACGTCTTTTTTACAATTGGAGCAGCTTTTCTAACATATGGACCAACATTTTTAACAACTGGAATATTTTCTCCAAAATCTAATAAATCTTTCAAAAGTCCACCATTTTTAAGGTCTTTTAACTGATTATACGAAAATTCTATTCTGATGCCTTTATCATTTTTCTTGTGTTTTTCGAGTTTATTGTATTGTCTACCCGTTAAAAATATTTTATCTTCACCATTTTTTAGTTGATCTATTTTAAATTGAATACTAACAGGTATTTTCTTTTTAAAGGCAGATTTTATTTTTTCTTTCTGATTTGTACTAAAATTTACGTTCACAGATTGTTTCTCAATTTATATAGCTAAAATTTCAAGTTCTCTTCGATTCCCATTCCTTGTTTTCTCTTTCTCTTTCTCTATAGTGATCATGTTTAAAAACACACAGCATATTCAAATTATTTCTTATAACTTGTTTATCAACCTTTGAAAAGCATTGAGAAAGATAAATACAAGAGATATTTTTATGTCGAGACATTAAGAAAAATTCCTTAATAACATCTTGATTTTCTAAAATACAGTTATCAAAGACGATTAAATAATTTGGATTACATTCGTTGAATGAAATTATATCCTCAGAAGCATTATAAAAATGTGGTACCTTTTTGCTTAACCTTTTTTCAATATTTTCAAATCTTGCAATTTTTTATACGCGTCTTGTTCCAAAGATTTACTGAAAACATACAAATTTAAATAAAAGAATCAATCTATTGTAGATGAAATTCAATAATAAAGTTGTCTTTCCACATCCACTTGAACCAACAATTAACAATCTGATTGGTTGAACTTTCTTATTTTCTTCAAAAGTTTGTAGTTTTATCTGATCTTTTTCCTTTAAAAATTTTTCCACTTAAATAGCGAAAATGAAACTGTTCAAAATGACTTCAGAAAGCTCTAAATTAGTTTTAAACTTAGAACATCCTATTCATTTAGATGAAGAAAACAGTATTTTATTGGTTTAAGTGGTTTTTATTCTGATAATTTTGTAATAAATATCACAAAAGTTCCCCTTATTGTATAGGATTTAGTGAAAAGAACATAACAAAATATTATGGTTTAAACAAAGGATATTATACCTTCGATCAAATAAAAAATTCCTTTAAAGATTATCTGAAAACATTCAAACAATCAGATAAATTTTTAAACTTTGACGAAAACAAATTTAAAATGCAAACAAATTATCTCTTTAACAAAATTCAAATAAAATCACCAGTAAGAATTATTTTTTCAGCAATTATAGTAGATTTATTAGGGTTTGTTCAAGAAATACATGAACCAAATAAGATATATTTATGAAATAGAACGCCAAAATTTAGACCATTCGATGTAACTGAAGTACATTGTAATCTCATTGAACCTAGTTTTGAAAATCATAACGAACATCTACACAAAGAATCGGAAATATTGCACACATTTTACCCAAATTTTGCTTATGGATAAAAAATCAGTGAAAAACCGAATGAAATCGATTATATTCCAATTAGAAAAAATATTAAAAGAATTCAAAAAATCGTTCTGTCTATACAAGACTCTGAAGGAAATTTATTGAATAATGAGTGTAAAGCAACAATATATTTAAGATTACAAGTTACTAGTTGAGTTTTTTCCTATCTAAATGGAGACAGTTATAGACTTAAAAAATAATCAACTGTAATTCAGTAATAAAGAAATTTTTACGATTGTTGACGAAAATAATCAAATTTGGTTTAAAGCGAAAGATGTATGTAGGTATAATTGTAGAATATGAAATTATAAAACAAGTATCAGATTAAATGTTTATGAAGAGGATAAATTTCAGTATTTTAATACAAATAATTGTAGGTCTATAAATAGAACCACAAAAATTATTCAAGAAAACACTATTTTTATCAATGAATCAGGACTTTATTCTTTATTTTGAGATAACATAAAAAAGAGGCAAACATCTGAAGGGTATTTAAACGATATCCTTACAAAAATTACATCCTAGCATGGTTTTTATCAATGAATCTGGTCTTTATATTCAAAACAAAAATTACTAGTTAAATTCTTTTCCTATCTAAATGGAGTCATATGTGGATCTACTCAATAATAAACTTAGATTTGATAACAATCATATCTTTACGGTTTTGGATGAGAATAATGAATTTTGGTTTAAAGCAAAAAATGTTGCAGAAGTATTGGAATATAAAAACACGATGCAAGCAATCAGATTAAATGTTGACGATGATTATAAATTAACATTAAAATGCATAAATTCTAAGTAGCTATCTACTAGCTGTTTGAAAAATCTTCATTCTTCTACCATTTTTATCAATGAATCTGGTTTATATTCATTAATGTTAAGGTTTAATAAAGAAAAAGTAAACATCTTTCAAAAGTGGGTCACAAACGAAGTTTTACCAAGTATTCGTAGATTTGGTGAGTACAAACTCAAAAACGAATATAAGCAATTAAAAGATGAAGTAAAACACTTGAAAATTAAAGATGAAATAAAAACGGAAATAATTGCAAAACAAAGTGTAAAAATTGATTTGATGAAATCAAATTTTGTTAGTGAAGATTTTGATGAGAAAAAACACCAAGTTTTTTGTGTTAATTAAGAAGAATCACATGTGGGAATATCTCTATTACAGTATGTTATCAGAGCTCAAAAAAGAGAAATACCGAAAAGATTGAAAGAACTTGAAATTGATTACCCAGAAATGAAATTTTACTAAGATTTGGTGATCCAAATAGTGTAAATCTTTATAATCAAATGAAGGAATCTTTGAATATACAACAGAAATCATTTTCCTACAAATATGATAGAATCTCGACTGTTGTATTAATTATCTAAATTACACGATGAAAATGTTAATATACTTTATTAAACTCTCGAATTATGATATTTTGTTTGTAAACGTTTTTGTTAATTATAGAATTGTTGAATTTCTCTTCCACATATGCAATGAACTGGTCTAGAAAAGATTTCTCTAATACATTTATTACAACATGCTTGTTTTTTATCTTTACTATAATGCCAATAAATTGTTAAATTCAGAAATATTCTTAACTTTTTTACACCGTGTGCATTCTTTCTCTTCCAAAGTTAATTTTTACATTTTATCGTATAATTCTTTTTTATATATTTTATTACAATCTTTACAATAATAGTATAATCCATCTTTGGTATTCTTATTTTTAGAAACTTTTTCAAAATCTTTAAATTCTTGACACTGTACATTTCTTTTGAGACTCCATTTATATAGAAAAATTACAGTTTTTACTTTCTCAATTCATATTCATAAAAACTTCCAGTTATTTCTTCATTATTTAGATCTTTTATGCTATAAGTTACAGGATCTGTGTTATTAATTTGATAAATCACAAAGATTTCTCTTGACCAATTGTTCTTATATTTGTTGGAAAATACTTGTTTTTTACTAGCAGTTCTTACATGATCATTAATTTTCAATTTAGTTTTTTTGTGAATTTCTGGTGGAACATACTTGAAAACTGTTTCTAATAACTCTTTTCTGCATCTTTATCTACATCTTTCGGTTTCATCTTGATTGTACTGTGAACAGTATTATTATAATTTGTGACCATTTTTTTAATAACATCAATCCATTTAAAGTTTTTATTAATCTCAAACATAATTTTCATTCTCTTGTTTTGAGTTCTGTTATATCTCTCTACAATACTTGATTTTTCTTAGTTTTCAGTATGATAAATCTTAATGTTATATTTCCTCAAAACATCATTAAATTCTTTATTTTCAAACTCTAAACCCTTATCTGTATGCAATAGATTTGGAGGTTTGTGATTGATTTTTATTACATCTTTTACTATATCTTCGAAAGCTTTTGATACATCCTTGACCAAGCATATTTTGAGAAAGTATCAATAAAATTTAACATATACTTAAAACCATCATTTTGATCCGAATAATTAGACATTATAACTGAATCTGCTGCCCATAAATCATTATTCCAAGAGTTATAATTTTTCTCTTTTTAAATTTCTTTCGTACTGGCACATGAATTTCTTTAGCTTCAATTTCTATTTATTTTTTATTCTTCAATTCTTTCTTAACAGGTTTTTCATTAGGATTCTTTATCCATTTACTCTTATTTGTCTTACATTTCGAACATTTTGCAGCAATTCCATACAGTCCATTTTGAGCTTCGAACAATTTTAGAATCGATATTTTTAGTTTTTTTCTTAAATTTGTGACAGTGAATTAAATCATCTTCTATTTATACGTCAAAGTTTCTAAGTTTATTTAATTAATCTAATATATTAGATTTTGCTTCATTTTTATAGCCATAGGGTACTATTTCGATCTTATTTTCTAGGACAATTCTCTTATCATCTTTCGAGCTTAGTGCTGGTTTTTTTTATTGTTATCGTGTACAATTCATGTTTGTTACTTTTTATTAGAGTCATCTCACGAATTCTTCCGTATTTTAAAACAAACATCTCTTTAAATTATCAATATTTATTGATTTATTTACAACGCTTCTCTTAATACCTTAACACCTAACTGGATTTTTGTTTAGATATTTGTACGAGTACATTTTCGATCTCAATTCACAAAATTCTTCTAATATTTTACCATTTAACTCATATATAACACAGATTCAAATCTGGGTTTTATTTCTTAAGTTTATCGTAATAAAACTCGTACATTAGCAATTTTGATAGGTCAAGAACTGAAAATCCGATGTAGATGGGATTGTTAAATTTTACTTTCTGTTTGTACATATGACTCGCTATACAGTTGTCATTAAAGATATTAAAGCATTTGAAATTTGTTTTCTTGGGTTGTTTCATTGAAAATTCTCCATTTCCAAGTTTAATATCGTATCTATTTCGCACATTTTCCATAGATTTTCCAAAAACTGAGTTGTTTATTAACTTGTAAAAGTCCTTTTCAAAGTCACTTGTAGCCTTGGTTCGCATATTTCTGTTAAAATCAATGTATTCTTTCATAAAAGGCTTCTGATCAATTGCAATAACTCTATTCACATGTTTCAACACCATTCCTTGTTCTAAATAGAATTTCAAATTTCTCGAATGAACAACGTATTCAGTTTTATCTAATAAAGTTGTGCACAGTTTCTTGTTAAAATGTTCAGGAGCAAGTGGCAAATCTTTATGTTTTTCATGCAAATTCGCTTGATATCCTAGATCAACTTCGAGAATATAGCCATTATCTTCTACTCCAGTGAGTTCTAAAATTGTTTCTTGCCATTGTTCTTTTGTTTATGTTTTTGGATTCATCCACTTAGTATCGCCATACGGCAAATTTTGCGATAGAGCCCAACCATAAAGGTTATTGGCATCGAAGTACAACAAATAGTTTTCAGGCTTTGTCTTATCAAAATCTTTCAAATATTTGTTATTTGCTTTCACATATTGCTTAATACATTGAGATATGCCTTACGAATGTCTTTTTCAATCATCAAATAAATATTATAATCGTGGATTAGTTGAAGCTCGATTTTCATTAATTTTAGCATAGTATCCCAAGCTAAACTTGGAGATAATGAGCCAGATCAAGTTTATAGCAAATTAAGCAAATCTCTCTGAAATTTTCAAATATATCAGCAAGCAATAAAACATCTGGGATGTTATATAAATCAGAGTAATTTCCTAGATTTTTTTGTTTTAATTTGTTCCAAACGCTTAAGTAATATTGATAATCTTTCACAGATATGCTCTCATCTGTCAAAAGTGAATTGAAATCTTCAATTTTCAGTTCTTCTGTGTAATCAAGTTTTTTAATACTATCGATAAATTCATAAGGAAATATGCCTTTTCCAGAAAATATTTTTAAAATCTCATCATTGTTATTTGGCTCTTTTTCTATAATTTTATTCAATATTCTTCCATCCTGTATAAAATGATTTGTCTGCTTGAAGTCTTCTTTCTTTAAATTTTTCAATAGATGACGCCATGAATCTGAACGTATCTACAAACGAAAACTTAATGAACTTTCTTGGCTTATCATTGTTAACCTCATATCCATAACCAGAATTTACTTAATAATTTATGTATCGCTCGTCAGTGTTTGCGATCAAATCAACATTTCCATATTGTTTAGCCACGTCTTTTATGTACAAATGAGTATCGTAATTTGACATATTGTGGCAGAAAACTGGAATATTCTGGGGGAATTTCAAATTTAGATTACAACATCTATGAGTTGCACCTCGAAATTTGCCGGTTAAATGACAATGATCTCTTACTGTATTATAACTTTTATCTTTCCAATTATCAGGAGTAAAACCATACTGAATTGACTCAACATCATAAGCAGACCATTTACAGATATGACAAACGTTTGCATTTTGGTATGAAATCTCTTCTTATTCAGTTAATTTCATAGGCTTCATGTTTTTTTAATTATATTTTTTAGCTATGTATTTCGATAAGTTATTGAGGTCTTCAAACAATTTTGTAGGAACATTAGGTAAATCTTCCTCATCTTTCGCTCTTTAACATATTGGTTTGTACATGCGATTGGTTACATTCAACACTAAATATAATGTGAATCCATAAGGAATGTGTTTCTGAATCTTGGTTGTTGTCGATCGTTGTGGATTGTTCTTACATGTCGGAATTTTCTCTAATATGCTTTCAAAATCCATATAAATAACGTACAGATGGCTAAATTTCTTTTGTAGAAATGGCTTAAACATCTTCTACATAACAATCTTTTTGTGTTCGTGCTTAGATAATTGAGAACTCACCTATCTATTTAAATCTTTTATCAAAACATAATGAGATGTTTCCTTATTTTTTACATACAGTAGACCAATATTTAATTCTGCATCATATATTTCTGAAATTTGCAACGGAACAATGTGTAATTTCTCATCATAAGTATAGATATTTATGGACATTTTCGGATATTTATACTTGGAATTGTAGCTTCGTTTTTCAAATAATTGTATATCTTTTAAAGACATTGGATACTCAAAACCCAAAAATATCTCGTCATTTACAAATTTTTCATATTGTTTTGCTCTGTCAACATGATTCTCGGGTTTTTCAATAGCACATCGGATAGAGTAAATAAAGCAAAAGTCATGTTTATTTTT
The DNA here is from genome assembly GCF_021130785.1 of Homalodisca vitripennis. Classification (NCBI taxonomy): domain Eukaryota; kingdom Metazoa; phylum Arthropoda; class Insecta; order Hemiptera; family Cicadellidae; genus Homalodisca; species Homalodisca vitripennis. The sequence goes on from NW_025776301.1 coordinate 73,788, forward strand.
GACATTTACACAAGCTTTTTTTTACCTTTATCTCTTGTGGTAAATCGATATATGATTCAGCATTCATCATTTCGTGTTTGTTAAGGCTCAAAATCAGTTGTTTACAACTTTTAAATGTCCAACCCGAACCCCTATTTGGTTGATTTGTCTGTTCTCAATGTGTTGATTTATTAAATGCTTAGTAAAAAAATCGTTTACGTCAAAGATTTCGTCAGCTATTATAGTAAAATACATAGGCCATGTTTTTGTTTCACCGTTCACTAAAGTTCGTATTCACATTCTAAAGATAAATAAACTTTAATATTTTTAACATTTTTATGAAATTTTACGATGAAACCTTTAATTTCGGGCCTCATAATTGATAGATATTTGTTGCATGTAGATATTGGCATGAAATTAGCGATCAAATTTGTTAAAATGTACTGTTTAAAAAGACCATGCTTAGAGGATAAAACTTCGACATCAATGATATTTTTGGATTTTTCATTATGAGTTTTATCTATTTATTCCACCATTTCAGACTTAGTTTTGTCGTTTTGATTTTGACAATTTTTCAGCTATTGAGTGAATTTTTCATCATTAAATAGATTGAAACCTTTTTCATCTTCCTTAAAGTTTTCTTTAATTCTCGTAATTTTTCTATATTATTATAACGACTTGGATTGTAGATATTAATATTCCAGAGTATTAATATTTAAATTATCAATAATACATCCAAGACGATATAAAATATTTTTTTATTAGTAAGCTCCTAGTAAATATTAAGTACAATGTATTACTAAATTTGTTAACTATTAAATATTATCTGGTTTGTCTAAAATAAAAATCACAGTTCTAAATAAAAACAATGGATTTATTTTAAACTGGCAAATTAATAAGTTCAACGTTTCAGAATTTTTTATCACTCTATTTTCCACAAAGAATTGACAAACCTTTTAGTAAATTTAAAAATTTCTTTGGCAAGAAATAAAATATTAATCAAATATATCAAACTAAAAATCAGAGCTCTCTTCTAAAATAAAATAATAAAGTTTTAAAATAAAAATGAAATACCACTTGGAAATAACTAAAATAAAAATGTTCACTTCTAAGTTCACTCAAAATTCAAAATAACAATTTTAAATTCTCTTTCCACTATTTGAACCTTAAACCTTCAAGTCTCTGCAATTCAGATTACAACTCTCTCTAACAATTAATTATTAAAGTTCAATTAATTTCCAATTAATAATTCACAATAAAACAGTTCCAGTTAAATATTAATAAATCACTACTTTTCCAAATCTCAATTAAAGTTATTAACAAAGTTCAATTTTAATTCACTTTTCTTGCAAGCATGAACCAGATGTAACTTGTATGATTCTCTGTAGTTTCTATCAATTTAATTTTTTCCTATAAAAAAGACAACAAAATTAATTTAATATCAAATCAAGAAGACTATTTCAATAAATCGTACAATAAATTTGGTGCTTACCTCAAAATCCCTCGTGGAAAAAGAATTTAAGAAACACGGCGCACTGTAATCAACTTAATCACGAAAATAACCAAAAGAAGGGTGAACATTATGAGCGGGCGCTTAAATACTTCCCTTTCCAACCAACTTTCAGGACATCCGTGGTGTTCTCTCATAGGTCCAGCTGTATCAAACCAGGAGAACAATAGTCACAACAAGACAAGTTCTAATCAATTCAAGGCAGTCAACCTGCCTTCCTATCAATTTAAAACTACCAGTACTAACTTGCCAAAGGATTACATGTTCGTTTTTACCCTGACATTTCACAATCTAATCTAAAATTAAATCCCAATATTTCGATCCCAAAATTTTTATTTAATTTAAGTTTCAATTAAAAAAAAATCAATGTAGCTTTAAAAACGCTACATTACTCCCCCTCCTTTACTTCTAAATACGGCCCTGCAGTTGACAAAAGAAATTTAACACCAATTAGCAATTAAAAATGTTTTTAAAACGTACATAATTTAGTTATCCACCAATGTTTTTAGAACAGACAGAACAGTTACACAAATAATAGTTGACCGTTATCAAAGGAATGTAGGACAATGACTCGAGATAGCGAACCCTAATACCCTCACAATTCTAATTTTACTATCTACAGCAGGTCAGTATTTTCCAGTCCAAGGAATTTTTTCCTTTCCGGTCTCCTCCTGATGATTTTTTTATTTGTAATGTCTTGTATAGTGTTGTTTGAAAATTTCTTTTTTACAAAAAGGACATGTTATTTTACTTCAATCCATTCTTGTCTTTATAAAGAAACAATTTCTTAACTAAGAATTTGAACAGTTTCTCTATTTAGTAAAATATCTTTTTATTTCAGAAACACTATCAACTTTTAAGCTAAACATTCGCAATAATTAGAGATAATTCAGTAGATTTTTCAGGATAAAAAAACTGTAGTACTAGAACGTATGTACATTAAAAAAACCGTGATTTTGGCCCCAAAACACAGGTTTTCTTGTGTTTTTTGAAAGCAGAATTTGGATATTTAGCTTAAAAGTTGATAATGTTTCTTAAATAAAAAGATATTTTACTAAATAGAGAAACTTCAAATTCTTAGTTAAGACATTTTTCCTTTATAAATGGAGCTACTAAAGGAATTAAATGAGGTTCGTGATTTAAAGTTCAAAGAATATAAGAATTGGAAGAAAATAAGAAATATAGAATTTTGAAATTGGAGAAAATTAAAGATAAATTCGGGTTTACAATCATTGCAGAATTGGAAGAATTCAAAGTACATTTGCCTAATAGATCTTTAAACCACTTATATGAAAAAAAGATTAAAGAATTGAATAAAACTGATAAATTACACTTGATTATTACCGGAAAGAAGACAATAAAAGATAAATAATGTGTTACAATAAACTTTTTATAATACAGATTTTTCATTAAGATTTTGAAGATTTTCCTTAAAACAGCTTAAAATAAATTAGAAGCAAACATCTATAGATTAGGTTATTTACATTCGTGATTTCCTGTTAGATTTCTCAGACTCATTTATGGTACATTGGACACAAATTTACATTGAGTTTCTGTTGCACCCAAAAGTGGTCTAGAACCGCTATATTACCATCTACTTATATATTTGTATTTTTTTGACAGTGGCTTTTAGAACAAAGTCTAAACCAAATTTAGCTTATCTAACAAATGTTACACCGAGGTGTGCCAGAGGTCCCGGAAGAGATACAAATCCTGATATGTATTTGTAAAAACCCCAATGATAGGGAGAATTGCTGTATTTGTAGTGCAGCCAGTACAAAGGCTGGTGTGAAAAAATAATATCTATGTGCAGAACATGCAATAAAAAGGTTTATATCCCAAGTGTTTTCTTTTTCATCATTGGTGTTTTGGTTTTTTTTGTAAATCCCACTTGAAAAAAATATATGACTTTTACAATTCATAATTTACAGTTTAGTTTTACTTGTGTGTTTAATTTTATCTGTATGTTTTAATAAATCTATATTTTGTGAAAAATCTTCAACTGTTTTAAGACTTCAAAAAAGTGTGCCAGTATCCCACAATTTTTTATTTGGGAACATTTTACCTCTAGATTTCAACAGTGTGTTCATTATTTAGTGGACTTTAAAGTGAACGTGTTGAAGCCCAGCTATTGTTTTCATCTCCATCACATAAAAAAACCAAAATCTTTTTCATATAATTAACATTTTTGTAATAAAAAGTATTTTAATTTGAGTCAGGCTATTTTTCGCATTTTATTCCAATAGATTGAATTTGTATCTATAACGTCTTATGGTACTCAATATGCTACAGTATTCCCATTATCTACGCTGCTTTTAATGTACTCTACAATATCTATGAGAGATCTATGCTTTACTTGTTGTTTTTCCAGCAATAAACTCCTGTTGTCTTTCATGTAAAATATTATACAAATTAAGGTGATCAACTAGTCTCTTAAGGACAACTTACTCATGATTTTTTATAATGAAGTTAAAAAGGTACATATTGGTCGGTAATTCTCTACTTCATCTTTAGGTTCAGTTTTATGTAATGTAACAGTGTTGTAAACTTTTAGTTTTGACGGATAATAATTAGTCATTAATCAATTTTAAACAATTGGTATGCTTATTTTTAGTCTTTGTACATACAATATTAAGATGATTAAAAAATGGGGATAGATAATTTTACCACATTAATCCAATAGATAGAGAATATTTATTACAACAGCCTTTATACAAGTGTTAAACTATGTCACGAGGTCAAATTTTCCTTCTGGCTTAGTCAGAAGAAATGTAGATTTACATGCAACAGTTATTAATTTTTACGATTACATTTTCGCGTTTACTTCTAAATCTTTTAAACAGCCAATATCTTGACATCTGAAGTTGTAAGAAACTACTACGAATAAAAGTAGCTTTAAAGTACTTAAAAATATTATGTTAATTCTGATTTATAATATGAAATATGTCACAATTCGATCGAAGTTTTGTGTTAGAGTAGTTAAACTACATGTTTTAATATGTCATATGTTAAAATCTCATATGATTGTGCTCAGTATGTTTACAAATTAGTTTATTTTATAATTTTCTTGTTACCATTACCCATAATACCAATCTAAAAAGTTTGTTAACGCTTAGCCAATTCCTATGGAGTGATATAAACAATCATCGAACTTGTTTCTTGTATGGAAAATAAAGTTTATGTAAAATAAGAAGCCTATAAGTTAGTTCGTTTTCAAGGCAGGGTGTAGACAAACACAGAAATGACTGACAACAGATCTTCGAGGATAGGCTTGTTAACGCTCAGCCAATAAATCTATAAAGTGATCTAGTAAAACACATTTGCTGTTAACTTTACAGGTATGATAGACATTTGAAGTAAAAAAATGTAAGCAATCGTGTAATCAGGCTAAAATAAAAAATGCTGGAGATAAAAATGTGAATGTTTTGCAGCATGTAAGTGAGTTATACCTTTTATTCTTATGTAACTAATACAATCAAAGATTATACAAGGACAGTTTTGTTTTTCAACCTCTGATGGGCCATAAATAACAAGAGAATAGAAAATAATTGTTTTTGTATCAAATTGTATGTAAACTTATGTTTACTTATCAACATAATCATCTTGAAGATTGAGACATTTGCCATATCTGTTGAAGTTTGCCAATACCTTGTTAAAGCTGTATCCTGATTGCAGCTCGCCAGTTTTATTAGGAAGTCTTAATTTAATTCTACTCATTTTGCTATTTAGTTGTACAGTAAGTTTTGTGTAACCGTGTTGTTTACTGACTATCCACATGGTTGAAAAGTGTTGCAAGTGTAAGTCGAACATTCTCCCGAATGAAGGTTTAAAGTGTATGGATTGTTCAGTTGTGTGCCACATTAAATGTGTTGGTGTGGTAACAAGAAATAAAAAGTGGAAGTGTGAAAGTTGCGTGTTGGAAAGTTCGTCAAGTAACAGTAAGATGGGCGAGAGTGATCGTGACACGGCAAACACATCGGTCCTAGAGGCAATAGCTGCTTTTCGGAATGAGTCAAGTGTCAAGGTGGGACAGTAATAATGTAAAATTAGACAAGTTACAACTAAATTTAAACGGTATAAAAACTGAGATTGGTGCTTTGAAACATATAATTGATGATGTGGCGACGGAGTGTGCACAAGCATGGGAGGACGTGGACTCTTTGAAGATTGAAAACAAACGACTAAACGAGAGTGTAAGTAAGTTAACTGTGCAATTGCAGGGCCTAGAGCAGCACACACGCAAAATCAATCTCATTATCTCGGGAGTGCCGGTGACCACTAATGAAAACATTTTTGCCGTGCTTGCAAACATGGCGAACATTCTTAAGATAAACTTTTACGACAACGAAGTTTCGGCAGCACATCGGCTACAGGGGAATAAGGGTGACCGTAGACCACCTCATATCGTAGTATCCTTCGTCTTACGGCAAGTGAAGATGATGTGGTTGAGTGCCAGGATGAACCACGGAAGTTTATCAGGCCAGGAGCTTCATCGGTATTTCCCAGACACTCCGATCTACTTAAACGAACATCTAGCTCCTGCGACCAAGGAGATCTTCAACGGCGCCCGAGAGCTCAGGAGGAAAGGGAAACTGATGGCAGTGTGGACTCTGGACTGCAAGGTCATGGATAAGGTGTCGCAAGAGCAACGGCCCTTCAGAATCACAGACCTGGACCAAGTCTCACGCCTGGGAAGTAGCTCCAGCACCAGCAGAAAGGAGACAGAGGAACAACCCACTATCACCCTCGGTACCATGAGCACCACGACCAACAAGACCAGCGAGTGACCAGGACCAACACTCCAGTCTCCAACAACATCACCACTTCCTGAGTGAGTTTCAACCAAACTGTTAGAACTATTCATTATTTACTCACTACTTTGGTTTATTTCTGTAATTTTATTTGTATTAATGTTATAGTTATATATATATTTTTTTAGACAATTACTACGGTTAAATAGTTATATTTTGACTGTTCCATACTTTTGACCTTTTTAGGTTTATAAATATATTAAATAAAGATAGTGGATATACACTGCTACAAAAATACACAGCCAGCAATTAAAAGTATTAATAGTTAATTTTTGTTTTTCACAATTCATAGTTTATTATTCTATTGAATAAAATAAATAAGTTGCATCTGTGTGAAAAAAATTACTAAGGGATTTTGTTAAGGGGATGTTTTTTGTTTTTCTTTCTATTTAACTAATTATGTTTATCTATTCATTTATTTTTCAAATTTGGTTCACTAACATTACATGTTAAAGTCAGTAACGTGTATTATAAGTTAGGCCCTACATGGTTAAATCATAGCAAATAAAAATTTAACTAGTAAGAAGATTTAAAACACTTACTGAAAATAACAGGTTATATTTGTAAATATTTTTTTAAATTATTGGTAAATACTTATCTAATATTATTCCAAATCTACTTTTGTTATCCCTATCAATGTGATAAAAAGCAAAGCAGTTGTTATCTAAAATTTTATTTATGTTAATAATTTCTTACTATACATGTATTGAAAGGCCGTGAATTAATTAGTGAACAGTACAACCAATAAGGTTTGTATTCATTGGTACAACACGCTTCTGAATTATCAATTAGTAAATATGGAACTAATTAATAAATGTACTCCTAATAAACTGGACATTAATGGTTATAATTTATTTTATTAAGTTTATTTTATTTTATTGTAACATTATAGTAAAGTACATTATTATTTCAGTTTATGACTAAATTAAATGTTAACTATGGTGACTAAACTATTAGGTTATTTAGATGACTAAATATTATTCAGATGATAAAACTATTAGGCCTACGTTTAACATAGTTCAAATACAGTTATCATACATTATAATGAGTTTATCATATATCTAAGTTATGTAAACACAAAACTTTTCTTAATTTTGTCATGTTATAGTTATATAATTAAACATCCTAGATGGTTTTTTATTTTATTTTATTGTTCTGCTGGTAGCTTTTGTTAATATTAATCCATATAAATTATATGTTATAGTAAAAATAAAACGCACCGGGTAGGGGGTCGTTTATTATTAATATGCTTGATAGAGAGTGGGAATTCCTAGATTCTAAAACAGTTATCTGTTCTTCAGTGGGTGTTCTTTTCAAAACTTTTTAGAAAATAATAGTTTAAATTCAGAAAATAGTGTTTTTTCGGTTATCCATCAGAATATACGAAGTTACAACCGAAATATAGATGAATTTTTAATTACTTTATAATAGTTAAGCTAATAGTTATTACTTAATAGTTTAAAGCAAAAGTTTAAGTGTATAATTTTTACCAAAGCTTGGTTACAAAATGATAGCGATTTAATACATTTTAATGGCTATAACATTTTTAGATCTTAAAATAGCCTAAATATGAGCGATGGTATTGTCATTTACTTGGACAGTTCGCTATCAGCGTCTTGCAGCCAGATAACGCTGGGCGGTGTGTCCACTGCCTATCTTTAGGCCTAACCTTCGACTGGGCCGGTGTGTCGTGTCATTTGCTAGCTGTTTACAGAAGTCCAAACTCTAGTCTTTCCGCTTTCAACGAAGGACTAAATGAATTTATTAATGAAGGAATGATGGGTAGAGGAATATAATTTTTAATTGGGGACTTCAATATTGACACTTTAAAAGTACACCTGCAGAGCGTTATTTAGACATACTTATCGATGCCGGGTTTGTAGCTAGCATAGACAAGGTGACGCGGCCAGAGAGCAAAACTTAGGCAACTGATCATTGCTTCTTTAAATCAGTAAAATCATTCAATGTTACCTCATTTGTGTTACAAACATCCATTACTGATCACTATCCTGTAGGCATAGAGTTGGCAGTACCTAAATCTTCATCAAATTATAAGTTAGGAATATATCACTAAAGGTGACTGGGAGAAAGTGAATAATTCATTGCTAGTTCATTGGAATGTAATTACAAAAAAAACAATTGTGTTAATTTTTGTTCTGACACCCTAATTAGTATACTTAAAAGTAAAATCAACCGAAATTCACATCAAGTTAAATGTTCAGCCAAAAACACTAAAAAATAAAACCCTGGATAAGCTCAGCTATTATCAATTCTATTAGGTACCGGGATAAATTAGCGAAAAAATGTATAAAGAACCTTTTAATCGCAAATTGAGGGAAGCGTTTGTTACTTATAGAAATATTCTCCATTCTACCATAAAACAAGCAAAATTTAGTTATTACAAAAATAAAATTAGTGAAGTGGGTAATGATGCTAAACAGTTTTAGTCAGTTGTTAACAAAGTGTCTGGTAGGCCTATGGGTAGGGAGCCGTTCCCAGTCGGGGCATTCTTGGAGCGCGGCGACACTGTCACTCAGGAACATTTTTTATTTTTCCTCTGTGGAATCAGAGTTGGCAGGGGCTATCCAACCCAAAGGGCCTCAGGAAGATAATGATGCTGACCACGCCGTGGATGCGGTATTTGAGCTGCGGCCTGTCACTTAGCAAGAACTTATTAGTGTAATAAGTACAAGTATAATGAAAGGTAGATCCGCACCTGGGCGGTAGGTATACCTATCTCCCTTTTAATATCACTATCTAAGATCATTGAGAAATGCGTAAAATTGCAACTAAATAACTATTTAGAGCAGCAGAAGATTATTTCAGGAAATCAATATTGGTTCAGATCCATTAAAAACACTTCAAATGCACTTTTTGATATTACAAAATCCATCTCAAATCAAATCAGTCAAAAGAAACGTGTTCTTGTCAGCTTTCTGGACTTGGCTAAAGCTTTTGACTCAGTTGATAGATTTAAGCTATTTTTTAAGTTAGACATGATTGGAGTAAAAAAATACCTCATTACAGTGGTTTAAGAGTTACTTTCAAAATCGACAACAGATGGTTTATATAAACGGAAATACAAGTGACACTATTGAAGTACCTTATAGAGTCGTGCAAGGGAGTACTTTGGGGCCTCTATTATTTATAATATATATAAATAATATTTCCAATCTGGTCTTACAAGGTAGCATATTTCTGTTTGCTGATGACACGGCTGTGGTTTCTTCTGGCTGCACTTGGGATGAAGCTTATGATAATGCATCGGCGGACTTAGCGAAAGTAAAAAGTTGGTTTGATCACAACTCTTTAACTGTAAATGTAAGTAAAACCAAATTCATGCCAATAGTTACTCGTAACCAAACAGACCCGGGTGAGAGAGTATTAAGAATGCATTCCTGCGGTGACAACAAAAAAATTATGGTTGCCTGTAAAGTCGGTTTTACGGGCAAAGATTTTACGTGACAACGTCTTTTTCTCGGTAGAATATTTATTGATATGAATATTATTAAATTGCACAATAGGAACAAGGAATTGAATGAAAATAAGAATTGCACAAATTTTAACTATAGAAATATATTTTGTTTACTAAAACATTGTACATAATTTGAAATTAATTAAAATTTGTTATTGTAAATGGTAAAGTTGAATAAAACATTTACTAAAATTGGAATTTGAAATTCTTGCTAAACACAGTTAAATTCTAACTCCGCGCGTGGTGATTGGTCGGTTTAGTTCGTTTGTTTGGTCGCACTGTTATGACAGGTTAGAGGTTATAATTTGTTATTTTAAATGTTTGACTAGCAATACGCGCTGTTTCTTCTCAATCGACTGAATTACGATTGATTGCAGAGTGATTTAAACTAATAATTTACTTAACACTATCAACATTTGTCAATAGTATGACATAACCTATAAACTCAGTTTCTCAACTTTTGTGTCAATCTAACAATTAATCAATCAATCATAGTTTACGATAATGAAATATCAGTGTACAATTATTTACCTTTATTGTTGTAGTTGTTGTAAATGACGAATCTAAGCACTCCACATTTTCACGAATAAACATAGTTATCTGCTTTATCCCGTGCGGCGGACCCACAGTTATCTGCTTTATCCCGTGCGGATCCCGTGCGGCGGACCCACTGGACGGGCATCGTAACGTTACCGGGCGTTACACTTTTTCATGAGTGACTCCGAGCCGCAACCTAATTTAAGACGTTGTCACGTCAAAAACTTCATATTTTTGGTATGTAATAATAAATTATTGTAGTTTTTTTATATAATAACAAATAACAATAATACATATTTTTTCAACCCTATTAGAATTAAATGATGTTCATATTTATAAAAGAAAATAAATTAGATTGTGCGAAGTATTAGAGCCAATCTTTTTTAAGTTACGTGGGATTAGAATGTAAGATATTTAAGATACGTAGTATTTGAATTTGATATCAAATCAGTTATATGGTATTAGATGTATAAAAAGGCATTCAAATTCAATATTGTTTTAATTTACAGAATAGTAATGTGTTTAAACAATATTTTTATGTCCGTTCTCTGATCTACAAAAAGTTGTCTTAAAAATATACAATACTTAGGCTAGTTAAAAATAAAATTCGAACAGTCTTTATATCAGTCTTTTGTTTACTGAAAACAATTGTAATACTTAGATGAGTTTTAGTTTTAATCATACCACCTTAAATAAATGTGGGCCTTAATAATATACTGTAGGTAGATCCTTAATTATTATACAATGTTTGTGTTTATTTTTTAGCTTTTTGATTGGATTTTATTGAAAGGTTATTGTTATTTTCCTGGGCATTTTTTTATCGTTCTTACTGTTATTTTCTTCTTGTTTCTGTGAATTCTTCAGCTTTGGAATTTTTCCATAAGTTATATTGTCGTAAAAACTATGGAAATCTCGAAGGGATTACTGATTTTAACTCCTGAAAATGCTTCCATTTGCTCTCAAGAATAGGAATTCTATGATGATAGAGCCTTGGAGGCCTTATTAACTACTGAAGGTCTTCGTGGTAAATTCTTGTATAGGTCATCAAATTGAAGTTTATAGTGAACCAGACCATCCTTGTATAGAAGACTGTGAATGTCAGTCACAACAGGGTCACCGGCAAGACGGCCAGGTCAGATAGATATTTTACTTTAATCCCGGAAAAAGTCATGGGATAGATATTTTGCAACATATGGGAATGATTCTTTCCGGGCCTCTTTAATATAACTAACAAATTCATACGGAATGTAGATTTCCTTTCCTTTTAAGGTACGCTCTATTTGGGCGTGAACTGAGTCACACTCCATTTGAGTGTGACCCTTTTTCAAATATTTTTTTTCTATTTGTATATTGTGGTTAATTGAAAAATACAACAGACGATTTAACATTGTCTGATTCCTATTTTGATAGGTACAGCCATCACTGTAAATCACTATAGGAAGTTTAGGAGTCAAACATTTTTCCTCAAGGTAATCAATGAGACAGGAAGTAAAAGTATTAGCAGTTAGCTCACATTCTGTCTCATTAAAACAATAATTGGTACAGTCCCGAGTGCCAAGTCAAAAACAAGAAAGTTGTGAGAGGCAAGCTTGGTTTTATAGACATTGAATCGGCTTTCGTTAAAGGTGTTAGTTTCACAGCTTGAAGATCGCAAGTGAGGCAATAAATCTTTTTTTCTAAAGATAGCTCTTTGTATTTTTCTTTTTCTTATCGGGCTCTTTCTTTTTCTTTTATATGCTCTTCATAGACTTCATGTTCGATGTGTCTCAGTTTATAAGAACAACATGTGTCGCACTGGTCTTTACGTGGTATGAATAGGGACAAGTTTAGTTCATTGAAAACTTCGTCAAAAAGTGCTTCGCTACCCCATTTTTTGTTTTGCTCGATCATGTTTTGTTTGTATGCGCGATACATTTCGCTTTTTGAAGACCAAGTAGGCTCAAGATAAAGTTTTTTAGTATCACGCCTGGCATAATGAGAAGGCAATTTATGGACGCTCTCAAACCACTCTACCAAGCCCTCTCTTTTTTTATTTAGAGTTTGATTTTGGAATTTTTCGTACTATCAGTTATTGACGTCGATGCTTCATCAGTTACAGTTATATGAGCTATCAGCTTCTTCTTCTTGTTCCTCTTATTTTTTTTAATCCAATTCAGAACCATCCATTAGTTTAAACCTAATGTATGTAGGAACATAGTCTTACAAACACGTTTAGTGAAACCATTATGCTTCAAGTTATAACTTACAGTGCCACTTCTACTTAAGGGAGTCTGTTCAGATCTTTTCTTTGGTTCTGTAATGGAGGTGTTGCATTTAACATACATTTCCTTCTCTTTCCAAGTAAGTTTCCAGAAGATTTCAAATAGGCTCTTTCGGTCATCATCAGTAAATATGTTATAGTGTCTTTCATCACTTTTGTGGCACATTTTGGACACACAGTTTGCACCCATTTTTCTTCCTTCCCTCTCAAAATTGGTTCTTTTTACTATTATTTTGTTCTCAGTTTTTTTCTTTGGTAGCCAACAAAAGGCTGTCCAGCCATTCTCTTTAATTTTGTCTGGTTTTTTCCCATAAGGATGGGTTAGCCTTTTTATTTCTCTTTCTTTTTTCCTTACTATCTCTATTATTATCATTTGGTTCAAAATTTATTAGGATGTGTACCTCTTCGTTGTGCTCTACTGCTTCGTCCGTTTTTTCATCTTCTACAATATCTTCTTCTCCCTGTATATCTGCAACTCACTGAACTGTCATCTGTTTCTATTTGACCATTTGGTTCAAAATATTTTAGAATGTTTTACTCTTCATTATTCTCTATAGCATCATCCATTCTGTCATCTTCTACATCTTCTTTTCCCTGGATAACTGTTTGTGTTAAATTTTTCTCTCCTTCTATCTGATTAAATGTTTCATTATTTTCTACTACAGTGTCAGGTAATGAATTTTCTCCAAATAAATAAATAAATAAATAAATAAAAAGGCCTTTATTCATGAGCGATTTTCAACATTGATGTTGTTTTACAAAATAACTCAGGTCATGTATAAACTAAACATACAATATACAACCAAACAATAAAAATAACCTCACAATATTCCTTAAGCTAACATTTTTTTTTAATTTGTCTTTAAACGCCCTTATACTTAAATATTTCATTTCAGGCGGCAGGCCGTTGTACCGCTGGGGACCGAAGTAAGAAAAGCCTTTTTTCCCTCTTTCAAGGCGCACGCGCGGCACCGCCAGAAGGGCATCCTGTCTCGTCTTACGCTCACTGATTATTGACCGGGCAACTAATTTATTTTTTAGATATGTTGGCCTACTGGTCGTCAATACCTTGTGGACAAGAGACACAGTTTGAATTTTGCAAGTGTCCTGTATTGATGGAATTTGAGCCAATTTACGATAAGAACTGATATGGTCATATGTCCTCAAACCATACACAAATCTTATGGCTCTGTTTTCTAACTTTGTTAAAATTAATAATTTTTATTTGGTCAAGCTATTTCCAAATGCGGGGAGAGCATAATATATTAAAGGTAATATCAATGACTTGACAATCTGGAGCTTAGCTGACACCGGCAGGAACGACCTCAGCCTGCAAACAATTCTCAATCTACAAATGACCTTCTGATATATATATATATATATATATATATATATATATATATATTTTACATGACTTGTAAACTCTAGTTGTGAGTCTATTTTAACACCCAGAATCTTAACAGTTTCACTGAGAGACAGGGGCGAGTTATTCAACATGACGTCACCGGGAAGAGATTGGCCGGTGTTATTAAATCTCACATTTAAAACTGTACATTTATCTGGGTTTAATTCCAAGCCATTACTTTCCGACCACATTAGCACTTTTGACAAATCATTGTTGATTTTTGTTAGTGCCGTTTTTGCTTCTGAGGATGGGTAAGGAAGCAATAGCTGGCAATCGTCAGCATATGAGTGCAGGGAACAAAACCTTATCGTGTCGGCAAGATCAGACGTATAGATGGAAAACAAAATAGGACCGAGGCAGCTGCCCTGTGGAACTCCACCAGATCTGTGCAGTATGTTAGAGGAATCATTACCAATTTTGGTGATTTGAGATCTTCTACTTAAATAAGATGCAAAGAATCTTACAGAGGCATCATCAAACCCATAAAATTTTAGTTTTGCGATGAGCATTCGGTGATTGACAGAGTCAAACGCCTGTGAATAATCTAAAGACGTCAAGGCACAGCAGAGATTCCTATCCACTGCAGAATACATGTCATCAAGAATATCCACAAGAGCAGAGGAAGTGCTGAAATCCTTTCTGAAATCAGATTGATGTTCAGGCAAGACATGTTCTTGTTCTATAAAGGATGAAACTTGTTCAACTACTATCTTTTCTAATATTTTGGAGACCACTGGAAGAATCGAGATAGGTCTGAAGTGAGAGGGTAATGAAGGATTGTTAGACTTTGGCAGAGGCAAGACAATACTTCGCTTCCAAGAATCAGGAAAGCAGCCAGTCACCAGGCATCTATTTACTAGGTGAGTGATAACACCAACACAGAAAGGACTGAGACTCTTCACCATCACAATATTTATACCGTCCGCTCCACAGGCCGTAGAGGAGATGCTGTTCATCACTCTTTTTATGTCTTGTTCGGTAATGGCCTTAAATGAAAAACTGTTTTTAATTCTATCACACTGACTGTTCTCATAACACTCCAGCTGTTCCTCACTGATTCTTTTATAACAACCCATTCGAGAAAAATAGTCATTCAAATCATCAGGTGAAAAACCATAAACATCACCTGCCTGTTTAGATTCCCATGCACCCGAGGATCGAAGAGTAGCCCAAAAAGCTTTCGAGTTTTTTAAGTTCAGATTATCATTGTAATATTTCTTTTTGGCCTTCCTTATAGATGCATTCAGTTTATTTCTTGCCTCGCAGTATCGTCTTCTTGCTTCCACGCTATTATCTATGATACACATAGCTTTATATTTATTTTTTTGCCTAGTCAGTTCCCTAATTGCATCACATCTCCATGGAGCTCTCTTTTTTGTTACTTTCTTTTTGACCATTGGTGCGCATATATCAAATATTCTTATAACGTTTTCGGACAGGCAGCCGACAATATCATTAATATCATCCTTCAAGAGAATGCTGTCCCAATCGGCTTCAGCCGCCAATTTCAGAAACCTTGAGGTAACAAATTTTTTAAAGTTTCTATAAGAAATATATCTTTCTTTTTTTGGCTTCGTTTTGTGTGGATATAGCAATAAGTTAGTTTGTGATCGGTCATAGGTTTTCCCCTATGATCTACTATAGACGAGGTATCAACAATGCCAATATTTGAGACATCCATCTCATTATTTAAAATTATGTGATCTATTAAGGCTGAAGAAGTTGTTGTTATCCGTGTAGGACTTTCTACGAGCTGCCGAAGGTTCGGAGAACTGAGAATATTCAATAAAAACTTACTATCAGATTTAACAGACTCAAGAAGATTAATATTCAGATCTCCTAATAGAACCACACCGTCAAAGCTTGGCATTTCATCTACAAACAATGAGTGGAAGATCGACCTCAAACAAGAATAAGGAACAGTTGGTGGTTTATATACAACACATACACAAAGCTTGAAACTTCTCAACAAAACCGATCCACAAACATACTCAACTCTATCATCGACATTGTCAAGAATTATTTGCTTTAAACTCAACTCATTTTTTGCATAGATAGCAACACCACCACCACGGTCACCAATCTCCAGCAGTCTATCACTGCGCAACAAGCCATACCCCGGAATCCTGAAGCAATCAGAGAAACTGCAGGGGCAAGCCATGTCTCAGTGACACCCAGAAAATCAAAAGCAAAATCCTCGACAACTGAACACAGCTCTTCAAAGCCCGTGTTTATAGAACGGATATTGACATGTGCTAACCGTGTGAGCGTCGATCGCCATCGCCCCAGTTTTCCGGCCGCTTAGCCGATCCCTCTGACCCTGAATGCGAAACAGTAGGCTCCACCGGAGACTCAGCAACAACATCACTCTCGTGGAATCCACCGCCTCCAGGCATCTCACAGACGTCAAGGACTTCACGCACCCTATTCAATATAAACACATCAAAGTGACCATTGCCAATCCTGTTCAGATGTCTGCCATCACGAGCAAGGTGACGCCTCAACAACCAAAGATTAGCATCCACAAACAACACACCAAAATTGTTGCACATCAATGCCAGCTGCTCATTAAAGTTAGCTATCGCCAGTGCACTGATATCATTACGAAGAAGGACCCCACTTAACATTATCAATGAATTAGGAAAACTGTGCCTCGCCACATTCAACAGATCGGCCATGGTGTGAAGTACCGCTCGCTTGCCCCAGCCGCCATTATAACCTTCACCACCATTGTAATTTTTGCACAGGTCGTTAGTTCCCACATGAATAAAAACCACTTTTGGCTGATTATTTACATATGTACGGATCAATTTTTCTTTAATGTTGTGGATTCTCGCGCCTGGATTCACATCCACTTCAGCACCCGCAAGAGCGCATCCCCGACCCGAGTACTTCAACATAGAGTCTCCAATCAACAATACGCCCCCCAGAGGGCCAACACCTCCTGACTCCAACCCTCCAGCAACACCAGAGCCCGCACACCTGAAAGTCAACCCAACAGTAGCTTCAGTGAGGGTATCCTTATTATTTGACATCTCTGATTCCGATATGGCACTACTAGATACAATTCTGTTCTTATTTTTACACTTTATTTTTACACAATTAGATGATTTATTTACAGCAAGCCTACAATTAACATGTTTTGATGGTGAGATTTTTTTAGTACAGTGAACAGGTTTTTGTTTCCATGTACCAGATACATTCTTAATAATTATTTCATCGGTTTCAACTGTGCTTAGTATATCATATCTATTTTTACAATGTATTCTAGAGTGATTCATGGCTACTTTTTTCCGCCTTTGCATCGTTTTAACAGTTTTCCATTCCCTATTGTTAACAATACTGAAGTCATTGTTTAGATTTTCATCAGGAAACAGAGAAACCGCGCCTTTCAGGCTTACATGTTTCTCTTGTACTTCTAGTATACTAGCATTATCATCTCCATGTTTATGTTTCTTACGATTCAAACACGAAAACCATTCAGGGAAAGCAGTGTCGTCCGAAGCTGCTCCCTTACAAAAACCTTGGTTTATAATCCTAGTGTTAACTAGTACGTTTAAACCACATTCAAAGGCGTTCTTTTGTCTCGGACAACCTATTTCTACAACACTAACCTCCCTAAAACTAAGATTTTCAGAAACTTTCCTTGCATTTTCATAGTTGTAAGGAGATAGAGAGTCTAGATGATAACTGACATTTGCCTTAATGTCTATAAAAAGCAGGCTCCAGTGCGAACCAGCATCATCAGCGAGGACCGCCTCGTTATCACCCACACAACAAAAAGCGAAATCTGCCGATGTAAAAGATAAATCCTTCAACAATACCCCTACAACATCGTCAGATCCAAGCTTCAACAGTTGGGTTATGGTTGGGCCTAAATACAAAGTTTTTCTAAACGAAAGTTCATCGTCAATTTTAAAAGCATCAAAATATGAGTCTAACACTTTGTCATCTAGCCACCTACTAGTAGACCAAGCCTTGTTTTCAGCTTCCTTTAACTGAGCTTTTAGATTCTCAACGGTTGATGTAAAATTAGTTTTTTCGAGTGTACAAGTTTTTAAATCCTTACTAATTTCATTAATTACAGCATCCTTATTCTTTAACTCTAACGTAAGTGACATTAGCTCATTTGCCACATCTTTAAACTTAGAACCTAATTTACTAAGACTAGAAGTCAATAAATTATTTTTTACAACAAGAGTTTCTTTTTCATCATTTAATAATTCCTGAACATTAAATGAGTCGTTCAGTTCAATCCGTCTCAAACATTTTTCCTCATGAAGCATCTTCTCCAAGGTAATGACGTCGGAACTGAGCCCGTCCATCTGAACCTGTAGGTCTCGCCGCGCACACAGCTGTTCATCCAGCAGCGCCACAAGACGCTTTAACTCCGCCTCAATGCAATTTAGCTCCACGTCTGGATGGTTTGCTCCAATGTTCCTAAGTTCTGCACACAACCTCATCCAAATTGACACTATCTAATAATAAATTGTCATTGCTTAGTTTCGCTGTTGACATGGCACGAGTAAAAACCATGTTAGTCTTTCAATGGTAATAAATAAAATAATAAAATGTAAAAATGTTCAAGAATGTAACCTGGCATGCAATATAATAAAATATATAGTTAATAACAATTTAATTTATTTGCATTCGAGTGTCAGATTCAGGTTCGCAGCGCCCCCGCAACCAAGTCACTGCAATGTGCACGTCGCTTCGCAGATATGTTGCAGTCCAAGCGAACGTCAGGCGCAATCAAAGCAATGCTGCATTCACCACTCCTCGTCTATCGGGTAGCCAGTCATTCGGAGGGAAATTAGGAGCGGCTGGCAGCCTGCAGTGAGCTATCAGTGCGCGTGCGCAAACTCGGACATGAATGAAACAGTCTGCGCTCTGCGGTCCACGTCGCACTTCCAGGAATCAGTTTACTCTCACTGATAACAGCAACCTTTTTTATTAGTTGGTTGGGCTACTTGCAAACAGTCCAGAGCAATTCAATGCCGCAATTCAAATTAGTAAACAATAATAAATATCAACAGATTTAACAATAACACATTTTGTAACAACGAATTTAACAATAATAAATTTAACAATAACACATTTTATAATAACAAATTTGACAATATAACAGTAATAATTAAAATAATAACAGGCAATAATATTAACAATACGAAAAAGATAAAATAGAAAAAAGTAACGAATACAACTCAGATTAGATAAAATTCTTATTAGATTTAATAAAATAGTTCTTTGGTTTAAAGCAAAAAGATAAGCTCGACACTAGGATTCGATCCGTGTAGACAGAGGTCGTAGGTACCAGCGCTTTATCCACTGGTCTACGAGTGCCTTGGAGGGAAGATGTAGGCACTAGTACATAGGTTGTGTATTCTGCAGAAAAACAAAGCGAAGGCACGTTGTAGGTTGCTCTGCAGTTCAGGTTAGCACAATAGTGAGGTTATATGCAGAACACAGTACATACCGTCAATGTCCGTTTTACTGCAATTAGTACTATGTTTAAAGTGTCCGCAGTCTTATCAGAACCATAATGCACATCACAAACTAAGAGCCAAAATTGTTCAACACGAAAAAACTTAATTTAAATCGGAGACATAAAAACTACGTGTAGTTTTTTTTTTTTTTTTTTTTTTTTTTTTTTTTTTTTTTTTTTTTCTCTTTTTTAAGCCTCAGCTTTAAGCTATGCTGGCTTCGTTGTACACTGATATTTTATTACACTGGTATTTTTGATTTACAAAGTACACTATCAATCGTGTCTAAGTATTTATTTACAAAGTACACTATGAATCGTGTCTATGCCTGATTGGACCTCCCCGGGATTTGAACCCGTGATCTCTCGGTTAGAGAGCCGAGACTATAACCATTAGTCTACGGAGGAGGACCGTACGTGTAGTTCATTGGCGCATGCGCCTGAGTATATGAAATGCCATCAAATGCCATCATGTGATCTTCATCATTGTCATTCTTAGCATCTCAAATTTGCTCACTATCGTAAATAAATTCTATATCGTTTTTGAATAGATCACTTATATTAACATTTCCTCCAAGAACCATTACAGCATGATCATTCAAAGGAATAAGATTTTCTGAAGTAGATTCATCTTCCTTAACCTCTTTTTCCACCGAAGAATAAGCATCTGGACCGGACGAGATGTATGTTACAGCACCTGCAACAATAAATCATAATCATGTAAGCGGTAAGCATAAGCTTTTCAATATGGAGTGAACTGCGTATTGACTTGAGAGATAACAACACTCAGTCGCAGTTCCGAAACTACTGTCTTTAAACAAATGTGCTGAATTTTATAATTTCACAGCTGGAGACAGGCGCACCCATGTGAACAATTAATACATTATTTCCTATTAGAAAAACATTATTAATAGAATTCTGTTAACAGAATAGATCTTTCTGTTACTTGATTTGGTTACATAATTTCAGTGCAAAACGAGTAGGTTTACTAACTACCAATAAATTAGGAAATAGGCCTACTCGAATTTGGTCCTTGAGCCAACTAACCTTCAACAAAATCTTGTAAGTTACGTTCATCTCTCCATGCTTCCTCCTTTGCTCTTTCTTTCTCTGCCCTGAATGTTGTCTGACCAGGATCATTCCGCAAAACACCTGAAATCAGAAGTTGCCCTAGAAAATATTGCAAACACACAGACAGCATATGCAATATTAAAGTAATGTCCGTGAAATATGCAGCATTGACAGAGTATTTTAAAAGTCCAAAAATAGTTTTCTCATTCACTAAACTATAAGTAAGCATATTTTTGTATGAAATATTCAAAATTTAATGTTTTATAACAACAGTCCTAAACATTTACAATGGCTGTATTATTAATACATGTTATGATGTTCATTATAAATTGCAGTAAAAAAGACCTGAAATCAGAATCTTATAATAGAACCATCTAAACAAATTCTACTCTTGTGACACAGTGGTATATGGTGTGACAGAAGTGGCTGTAGAAGCATTGCACTCGCCGAGATTCTGAAAAAAATCCTCCCCTTATTCACATTTCTCTGCACCTACAAATATTTGATGAGGGATTTGTCAAAGAAGCGTTGAAATGGTTTTGTGCCTTGACAGAAAGCAAATATACCGCAACAGCTTTCAGTTTAATTTCCTGCAATCTATTTTTAATTATTTTGTTTTACTCACAAATATTTTTGTCACTATTCCGTTCCAACGCAGATAGCAAGTCATCAACGGACTCCTCACTTCTCAGTTCATCCATTTTATTGAACTAAAACAAACAAAGAAATGTAAAATTTCTTGTCAAATATTATTACTATGTAAAACTTGGAGGATTAACACTAACCAATTTGCAAATATTTAGCATTTTAACCATACGATAAGAGTTCTAAAACACGTATCTTATGAATTGCCTTATGAAATTGTATATACTGATAGCACGTAACTTTAAAAAACAATTCTAATAACACGTATTTCAGTGACTTACTCCAGACTTTTCAGATCTAAAAACAAGCAACTTAACCTCAAACTTGGTGTAGATATCTATAAAAACAACTAATAAAAGGCTAAAGAAAGATTTAATTTATGCAGTATGGTTATTATATAACACTTAAATATTACACAGTAATTAGTCAACAATAAATAATTATTATAATGTCTATGAAACGAGAATCATTATCTGGGCTTACCTTTTCACAATGCATTCCATCCAAGTTCAGAGGTATTAGAAGGAAGTTCTGCCAACTCCAAGATACGAGGTACGAAATTCCCGTGATTTTAACAAATTTCCCGTGAAAATATTGTTACGAGGTTTTGGAATTAGAATGATGTATGCCAATGCCAGCTATATGAATAGCCAAAAAAGTAAAAACTGAAATTTTGGAAGTTACGAGGTATTAGAGTTAGACCATCGCACTACTATATAAAAAACTGATCCAAAGGTTTCACCTTGAGAAAGCACAGCCATTTCTAACGTTAACAACTGGTATTTCATACTACAAAAGGAAATTTACCTATACAATCTACGTGTTCATGAACAAGACACAGACAAGGCACATGTACACATGGGATGAGACCGTTGCATTTCGAGGGTCTCATGAAATAATTTCTTGTGTTACCAAAGGCAAGAGTCAAAGACAAACATATTATGTACAGAGATACTTGCACGAGACAAAACCGTTACTGGAATTTCGCTTTGTCTATGCAAACGCTGACACAACTTAACACTATCATTGATACAATCGGCCTTTAATATATGGTAAGTGAACACTTATTTTTACCAAATGATATTGACTTTGCCATTATTGAGTTGTATTTTTTTCTCCAGATGAAACAAATGACGTAATATCGAAATGCAGAGTAAAAGACCAATTCTAAGTCACGTAAATCCAGCGAAAAGATTTCAAATCAGCTAAAAGACTTACAGATGTAGTTACCGAAAGGTCAGTGAATGATGCAGGAGGTAAGTTTTTATGGCTAAGAAAACAATTAATGAGATTCATCAGAAGTGAGCCCTACTATTCTACTAGCCACGGCCTAGTAATCTATAAAACCATAGAAGATGTTGGGTGTTTAGAGAATGTGCTCAATGAAAATTAAGTCAAGAATAGCTGACCGGCCTTTAAGTTTTATTTTGTTAATATAGTAGAATTTAGCATAAATTTTTCATTTTATATAAGCATAACTTAACTTTTTTATACAAAACATTGTAATAAAAACATGATGCTGAGTGACAAGTTTATTACTATTTGCCAGTTTCTCAGGCAGCATATAAATATGGCGTGTTACAGCAAAAGTGGCCCAAGTCATTATTTAAGTTACAGTGGACTAAGTCTGACAGACCATTTTCCCTCCATATTTTATGGAACACATTTTAGGTCAGTACATTCATAAAGGCAGTCTTTTGCTCTAAGCTTTTTCTTGCTCTAAAACTGCGTATATTGATGTTACATGTTTTGGTTGCATGTTAAAAAACAAACAGTTTTGTTGTTAAACCAATCCAGTAACAAAAAGTTACATCATAAATTAACAATAATTTTATAGTAATAGGTATTCACAAAACATCAAATATCTCAGAAGTGCGTTGTTGTGACTTAGACCACGTTGGTTTTCACCTGTTCGTATAACTTCATATAAATTTAGTTCAAAACGCTAAATATTTCAGTCACGCAAATATTACAAAAGTGAGTTTTGGTCTGACTATTTCTTATGGCTTCTACCTGTACCCGAAACTTTCGGTCTGCGAGTGCAAAATGAACTCGTACTTATTTGTTTTTGAATACGTTACAGAGTACTTCTGTTACTGCTAAACGAGTCTGCGTACTTTATACCAGGAAGGGCGGTAAACGTATAAAGTATTTGTATCGTAAGTAATCTATACCGGGTACATTCGGATGACGGTAACTTGTACTCTCAAGACAGTCGAGTATCCGGTACAATGTTTCTTTTTGACTAGGCACATTAGTGAGTATGTTACCAATCGCTGAACAGTTTTGAACCGTGTTAGTTTGTTGTCATTCGTTTTCCCTACGAGGCAACGCCGCCCTGGGCAGTCTGAAGATTTGCGCGTTAAAACGAGCAGTCGCCGGTTAATCAACAAAACCTGCTCAATTTAATATATGTTAACAATTAAATATTTTAATAGTGGTTTCAAAAGTTACACGTTTGATATAATGAGATAAAAAATCTATTCCATACTATTCTAAAACTACATACTCAATTAAAATACACTTGCATATATCTTTTATACACATTTGGTCTTTACCGAATGACAAGTTCCCAAGTTATGAATGATCAAATTTGCAGTTTGGTTGAAAAGCACTAAAACTGGTACTTTTGTATTTATTGATATAAAAATTGGACATTTTTGCTCGTCATAAGTGTTATATGTAGAAAAGCATATCTTACCATCTCATGTAAAATATGTGTAATATGCAGATGACATACCTTTATATTCTGCACATAAAACTATGAATCAGTGCACAATGACATACAACAAACCAGTAATAATAATTGGTTAATTTTCTTGAGCTTTTACACTTAGAATTAAATCCTAATAAGATTAATATACTATTATTCTCCAGGAACAGATAACAGTCCTAACCTTCAATATTTCATTCATAACCAATGTTTACCTGTTGTATGTACTGTTAGAATACTAGGCATATATGTAAACAATAAGTTAACTGTTTAAATCCATTTTAATTATATACTGCAACAATGTCTGTAGGATGTAAACGTCCTAAAATCTTTAAGTTGTAGAAATAATGGAGCACACCCAGACTATTTTGGAAATTTTGAAGTCTTATAAGAAGTAAATTATATTATGGTTGTTTTATTTATGGACACTGTATGAAAAATAATATAAGAAAATAAGAAACTATACACAAAAAACGATTTTAAGGAACCCCTTTTCCTTACTAGTGACAAATATAAACCTATTTGTAAATAAGATATAGGTAACATAAAATCGCTAAGAAATGTTAAAATGTTGAGGTATTAAAAACAAGTGTAAGAGAAAGTATAAACATAACTTACGAATGTTTTACACATGCTTATACAGACGGTTCTAAATCAAACAACGGGGTTGACGCTGTGCGGCTTCATAGCATCTAATCCCATACCACATAAAGCAAAATAATCGTCATTTAGGTGCAATAGATACTGTGCGACGATCCACGGTTCGTTTAGGTGGCGCGCGACTGTTTCAAGTTTCAGTGCCACAGCACCTCTCGCTTTGTATACGAGCTCCTCATGGGCCACTTGGATAGGGTGATCATACACCGCTGAGTGAAAGAGTGGGGATGGAGGGGCCCCTCCTGCCAACTACAGATAGCCGTGTATTGAAATGAACAGTCCCATGCGTTCTCGCTCCGTACAGTTCGAGGACTTTAGCTGCGCGCGTGACCTTGAGTGTATGGTGATAGGCGGGAGGGGTGGCGGGGTAGCATTATGCGCTGCGTCCCGAAAACATTTCCTGTGACTCATAGGTAAAACCCTGCTTTCAGGAATCGTATTGTCCCAAATTACTCATCACAGTCGCTAAAATCAGTCTGTTTTGTGACAGTGCTGATTGTGGTGGAATTACAAAATAATAGAATACCAAATGATAGCAATAATAGGACTTATCCTTGTTTTTCAGTTGTTATAGTGTTGTCGTGTTTTTGAAAATAATGTATTTGTCAGTACTAATCTGCAAATCGAAATCGTGAGTTTAAAGTCGTTAAAGCGATTGTTGCGCCTTCATCTCAGCGGCTAGCACGTAAACGCAACCCGCCACATAGATAACGTTTATTTGTTGAAAGGGTAGTACTCGTATTTGGGCTCTACGAGCACAGCTAAATTCCTCCAACTGTACTCCTCTGGATTTAATTTAGTTCAGTACCTACCTGGCAAACCTATTAAAATGTATCACTGTATTTTCAGCTTATACTCTGAGTTAAATCTCTTTCAGTAGTTTGGTACAGCATACATTACATTTTCAAAGCTGGATGTTGCAAGATGTAGCACAATTAAAATGATGTCATTAAACCTTGAATTTACAACGTAATTAATGACAGGCAATTATCTTATTTTGACAATAATTTGTATAAACTACTGTACCGAAACCGAGCCAAAGAATGCATAAAACAGGCTCGTGTTACTTTAAAACTCAACCTCTATCATATCAAACATTACTTAGAGTCACAGTGTAAACCGTAGGCAAGTAACGCATAAGTTGACGACAGTACAAGGAGCCTTTGTAGCTACCCTGTATGTAACAGTGAAGACAGCAACAGTGTTAGTGTTGTGTTCGGGGGTGGGCGTGACGACACTGTGATGTGGCTTTGAAAATTCATATTGCCGTGTTGCTTCTATAACCCCATTACCACTAGTTGTCTAAACCTTTACTCAAGTCAGTGGACCACGCAATCATTAGGCTGGTTTTGAGGGGGTTTTCGACTATGTGTAGTTTTTATTACCGGTATATAATGCAGCTTGATTATGCGAATATCCCGTACGCAAGAGGGCGCGTTAGTAGCTGCCGCTACTAACGGCTCATCTGAGGCTCCGTTTTTAACATGGAGTTAAAATTGAACGGAAAATAGGCACTTGTCTCAAATCCACAAATCTCTCATTCCACAAACAGACTTTATAGTGGAGCGCATGAGAGTTTTGACCTCAAATTACTGTTACAGTGAATGAATTTATATGGTCGATGTGGTATTTTGTTTTTCAGTCTATAAATTGCAATGTTTACCAAATATTTTTTTTTATCTAGATTTTTTCATTGTTTAAACAAACTGCTGTAAAAATGTTAAAATATTATAAAATTTTGCTTTAGATGGTATTTCTTTATATTATATGTGAAATATTACCTAAATAGATATAGATAAACATCTATTAAGAACACCACTGTATTTAAAGTGTTGTCTCACTTAAAGTGTATGGCTCTTAAAACGTGGACGGGGGAGGTGACGGTGCAAAGTATAAAAGTGAAAATTCGTGTTTTCAGGAATAAGTCTCGTGTATTTTTAATAAAAATTATAAACAAGACGGATTTTTCAATTAAAATTTTACAAACCATTTTGTATGGTTTCGTTTCTGTATTACAGTGTTTTTATTTGATTTAAAACTGCAGTTCATTATTGGATGATTAATGAAATAATAGATAAATCGATGATTAAAAACAAATTTAAGTAAAAACATATAATATTATTGAATAAAATACGATCAATTTTAATTATTTTATTAATTTCTCCTATTAGTTTTCTATCAGTTCTATTAGTTTAAAAATGGTTATATGTAAACACCTAGGTTCATCTTGAGAAGCAAATTCTGGTTTTGGTGTTTATAATACAAACCTTTAGAAAAACTTACAATTTATCGAGAAATATATATTAATGAGAAAGCTATTGACTTATACAGTATTAGCCATAACAAACAATACTGAAACTGAATCAGCTATAGTTGCCTTCTCATTCAGCTAATTCAATTGTCGATTGTTGCCGCGGATTCGTGTTCATTCTTTCTTTCTTATTTGAGGTTATTTTTTTGCTAACATGGTGCTAACAACGGTAGAGAACGTGTTTATAGTAGAGCATGATTTTCGCTCATACGGAATTGGACGTGCGAGTGGGCCAAGCTTGTAATACACTGCATTACGTTTTCAGGAACATTTTTACAAAAACCCACCTAGTAATGCTGTGATTCTTAGTGTTGTTGAAATATCTCGAAGAATACATATGGTTTGACACAGCGAAAAGGCTTTTCAGGTCGCCCAACTACTGTCTGGGGTATAGTGGAACCATATTTTTTTAGAAGGCAACAATGGAGAGAATCTTACTGTAAATCAGTAATCGATATAAGGCCATTCTTGATCGTTTTGTGAAAGACCTCAGAAGTTTTGTCGTGCACGAAACCTGCCTTTTAATTCACAGTGGTTCCAGCAAGATGGCGCAACCAGTCACACTGCCATTAACAACATTGCTGTCCTACAACAAACCTTTGGCATCCGTTTCATCTCCCTTAGAACAAACTTTCCTTACCCAGCCCACTCCCCCGATCTTACAACACCGGACGCCCACGTCTGGAGAATGTTGAAAGAAGAAATTTTCAGCGAGGACCCACCATCTACCATCGTTCAACTCAAAGAAAAAATAACCGTGTGTATTAGGAGAATGGAGCAACCCCTATTCATAAAAATTATGCAGAACCTACAAAAACGGTACTAGTGTTGCCTCAAACTAAACGGGGGTTACGTTGAACATGTTAATATCCGAGTTTAACCTATTTTGAATCCTTTCACTTGCATTTATTGGTAAAATATATTTATGTAATGTTACTGTGTTTACCATAATAAAATATTACCATTTCAGTACTGTTTATTTTTGCTAATACTGTAAAAAAGGTACGTTTATTTATTTTCGCTTCAGAAAAACGTTTAGAAGTAACACGAATTTCCATAACTTTGATTGGAAAAATACTGTTTCATTTGTGGGCATCACATTGTTTAGGTAAATTGCAAATTATACGCAATATATGAAAGGATTACAGTATAAAATGGATCCTATGTTCTGGCATGCAAGTTATCAAATTATTGAGCAAACCTTGATGAAAAGAATGAGTTTCGAAGAAGGTACTTCTAAACGTGATGCCATTGAAACTGTAGCCTTTTCATCGCTTCTCGGCCTTTTGGCTAAGATCAAAGCCAAGTCAAAATTTGATTTAAAAATTTAGGGTAGGTCTACCCAAGAACGCGGGCACTTCCGGTGCACTTCTTGGCTCGGCCAATCCAAGGTGATTCCGGGGGGTAGTGGGACGCACCCCTGGCAGCTTCGCCCTGCCAACGGATAGCCAGGTGGGGTAAGCGGGCTCCAGACCAGCGTAGGCCTGCCGCCTGCCGCCCAGATGTCAGGGAGACCGCCCGTATCCAGCGGCTTTACCGCAGGACTCCGAGGCGGGCCATACGGGAGATACTGCAGGCGGCTTCTCCCTATTGTGGGATTCCTGAACGAGACATTGTGTCTCACTTCGTTGAGTCGTATACTCCGAAGGAAGGATGCACTGGGACGCCACCTGCTAATAGCGTGCTCCACCCAGCTGCCACCGCGACGCCGCTCCTCGACCCCGCTTCCCCTCTGGAAGTGGCTGCCCTTCTTAGGACTTCCAACACCGCCCCTGGTCCCGATGGGATCAGATACGGTGTGTGGAAGCGTCGGGGACCCTACTGGGCACGTTCTGGCCGCCGTGTTCAATATTTGCCTGGCGGCTGGGCGATTCCCTCCTGCCTGGAAGATCTCGACGACCGTCCTCATCCAAAAGAAAGGGCCTATTGAGGACATCAACAACTGCCAATTGGGCCAATTGCCCTCTCTATCACTTTTGGAAAGTGTTCTGCAGTCTCTTTGCTGCTCGTCTCTCGAGTGGGGCCTTAGCCAATGGGCTTCTATCAGGAGCCCAGAAGGGCTTCGTGCCTGGTGAGGGTTGTCTCGAGCACAACTTCCTGCTTCAGGAGCTCCTTGATGAGGCTCGGCGTCGCGGCAGTGAGCTTTGCGTGGCCTGGCTTGACCTGGCCAACGCATTTGGAAGTGTCCTCCACTCCTCTCTCATTGCCGCACTGCGCTCTGCCGGGCTTACCGCCAACCAACTGCGGCTCATTGAGGATCTCTATGAAGGCAGCGTGACTTCCATCCGGCACAGTAGCGGGTTGACTCCGACATCCCCTTTGGTGCTGGTTTCCGGCAGGGTTGCCCCCTATCACCGCTGCTGTTTAACCTGGTGATGGAGTCACTTATCAGGCCGCTAGTGGCGCTGGAAGACCTGCATGGCACGCGGATCAGCGTCCTCGCGTATGCTGATGACCTGGCCTTAGTTGCGAGGTCTGAAGTGTCGCTGAGGGCGTTGATCGAGACAGTCGTCCCTGCTGCCAGGAAGGTCGGCCTTGAGTTCAAGCCCGCCAAGTGTGCCACGCTTCACGTGGCCAGGTGGGATGTAGGGCCCACAGAATTCCTTAATGACGGTGCTCCTCCTTGGGTAGTTGGCGAGGGTGAGCCCTATCAACATCTGGGGGTCCCCACCAGGATGAGGGTGGACCAAACCCTCGAGGGTGAGGCCGCCTCTATATTCGGGAGTATGCTTGCCTCCTGGCAGAAGTTGCATGCTATGCTCACCTTCCTGGTCCCGCAGTTGATTTTTAACTTTAACAATGCTAGGATCAGGAAGACGAGCCTGCGCGAACTTGATAGATCAGTTAAGTTGGGGTGCAAGCGAGTCATGAATCTTGGTAAATTGTGAGGTCCCTGATGACTTGGTTCGCCTCCGTCCGGATGTGGTGGTCATCGACGATTCACGTAAAACCATTCGGATCGTCGATGTCACCATGCCCTATGAAGACGGTTGGCGTACTATAGTCGAGGCCAGAGAGAGGAAATACACCGCTTACGCCCCGCTCGCCCGGTTCCTGCGCTCCGGCGGCTTCACGGTAGCTGTGGGTGCTTTTCTCGTCGGCGCGTTGGGTGCTTGGGACAGGGCTTACTGGGACACTCTGGCTCGCTTGGGTGTCTCACGGCAGTACGGTGTCGCCCTCTTCCGCCGTTGTGTCTCCACAGCGGTCCAGTGGAGCCGGGACCTCTATGTCCAACATGTGAAGGGTGTGCCTCAGTACCGTCAAATTCAAGGACAATATAGTTATCAGGATCCATAGACTAATCACCATTAGAATAAGTATTTATTATACATTTATTTATTGATCCTGTTATGAGAAGCGTTTTTGTGACACACACACACACACACACACACACACACACACACACACACATATGTTTATAGATAAATTTATTATAGGTTATTAATTGTTAATAATTTTATCGCGTTTGTTGTTATTTAGTATATTTAGTATTTTAATTAGTATTAGTTATATTAGTTCTGGCCTGTATTAGCATGATATGTTATTGAGACATTTGCATGTGACGCTACCTTTGATTGTTTGTTTTTAATGCATGACATATAATTTTGTGATCTAGATTGGGAAAATAATAAAGCCAAAAAAGAAAGGCCCAAAATATATAAATGGATCAAGAGAGATATTTATAGCCAGGTATTATTAAAGCCATAGAAAATAAACTAAATATCTTTCAATAAAAGACATCAACACATTGATTCAACAGATCTTAGGATGCAAAGGAATAATACTGATGTAAAACATATTAGTGAAGATTTTCCTATTTTAATGAAAAATGTAGCTGAAATTGCAAAATTTAAAGTAGAAAATCTTGAATATAATAAAGTAGATCATTAATTATAACGATTCATGAGCTATAAAAATTAATTTTCTATAAAAATTCTGTAATTTCTTAAACAGATTATAATTAAATTTCATTAAAAATATTTGAATTCCATTATTGTTTGCATAATATTTCATATGATTCGTTGCAGTTTTTTCTTTACAGATCACACAATATATGAGCACCATTTATAAAGGAAAAATTTAAAATTTAATCTTTGTAACCGTCTAATCCATTAAATAGGTTATCAATATTTTCAAAAGTTTTTTCTACATTTTCTTTAAATTTATTACAGTTTTCTTCCAATTTATTTAATTTATTAAGATGTAAAGAATGTTCAGCAGCTATTCTATCAATAACTTTAACATTCCTATTTGAAATATTTATAAATGTAATTGCATCTTTTTGTACTAATCTTGTAACTTTTTCATTAATTTCATGTTTAAATGTATTTTATTTATGAAGATGTAATGAATGTTCAGCAGGTATTCTATTAAGAATTTTACCAATATTTTAAACAGTTTCATGAACATCATCTTTAAATGTATTAAAATATTTCTCAATTTTTATAACTTTTTCATTAATTTCACTAAAGTCATCTACTGATCTTTTATTTATGGCTTTTAACTTTTCATAGACTTCGGTTGTAAAATCTTTAACATGTTCCTTATGATTATCATAGTTTTTGTTTTGTTGATCAAACATTTTAATATGATCTATTACTCTTTTACGATAACATCAAACGGAACATTCCTTTACTAAAACCGATAATTCTTCTTCCTTTAAAATCTAAGACATTTTTAACATTTGGACTATTTATATCTACAATATCAATGTTTTCTGATAATTGTAGAGGTTTCAAAATTTGTTCTTTAACAACAACATCATGTTTATCAATACTAGGTTTTACACCAACAATTCTTTTTTATTAGCTTAACTTATGACATTTTTCTCTACTTTAATTGCGGCAGTTATCTTATCAGCTTTTTTGACATGAGGCATTAAATTATTAAAAACTTTTTTCGCTCCAGCATAAACATCTTTTTCCATTTTTTAAATTTTTTCATCAAATTCGGTTCCCAAAGTTAGTAAATTTGTTATTTTGTTATCATATTCTGCTTTAAAATAATAAATTTTTACATTAATAACACCCGAATCTGTTTCAGTGTTTTGTAATAAATTTTCAATCTTGTTATCATTTCTCAAAATTTTTCATCAAAATTTATGTTCAAATTATAAACTTTATTTAGAATAATTCCATCTATATTTTGAATATTTTCAGTTTTAATTTGTGTTCCAAATACATCAAAAATATTTTGAGAATCCATATTTATTAAGGAATAATTTGTTGACAACTTTAAAATCTTTACAAGTAGTTAATTCATTCAAAACTAAAACACATAAATGTCCACAAACTGGTGAATCTTTATAATCTTTAATTTCAGAATCATTATAATAAAGGTTTGATACAAAAAATATTTGATCAATTCTATCGGTGGTTTGTACTCAATTCTTCCACATGAATCAAAATAATATGCATTCTTATCATTTTAATAATAACAAATCCAATGCATTCCAATTCCCATAATCGAGTCTAAGTTCACAATTCCAAATTAAAATTTCTTAACATTTTCAGGTAATATATCACATATGTAAATTCCTCTAAAATTTTTATTGTTTTTACAGATTCCTTCCAATTCTCCGAATGTTAATGGTTTTATTTAAATTTTTTGTAATGTTTGATTTCACATAATTCAAAGTTTTTCATCTAATCCAGACCCTGTAACATCTTCTAACTGGAAGAAGTAAATATATTACGTACTAAATTGAACCAAAATGAATATTTGAATATCTCTACAATCAAGAAAGTAAATTCAGGTGTACATCATAGTTTGTCTCCTTTGAATTCCACACCTTTCCCCAATAACACTGGATTGAAAAATGTTTATGGAGCCCTGAAAAAACTAAGCTAGAGAGTTTTCCAATGGTTTAAAAAACCAAAGACGTATAATGGAAACCAAAATCCCATTGAATTAAGGACCCAGTATGAGGTTTTACAAGTTGATGAAGATGAGACTTCAAATGTTAGTGATCTCAGTATTGATGGAAGCCACAGTGAGACACACATGAATAAGATGCTTATTTGTGCTGATAGTCATGGACGAGATTTACCCTGGCACCTTAATAAAATACATAAAGATCATGAAGCAGTAGGCTTTGTGTGGCCTGGGGGGCGTGCAAGACAAATTATAAAAATATAGAAGATTAAATTTAAATAAAAACGATTACTTGGTGATGGTATGCGGCACACATGTAGTAGCAACAATGAAGCAAATGAAGCTTTGAATTTAATAACTAAAACCTTGGATAGAGCTACAAATACAAACATCATTTTAGTAGACCTCCCACACTGTTATGCCCTGGCTAGTTGGTCCTATGTCAACAAAGAAGTTGAAAAGACAAATAAGCGCCTCGAAGAGCTTAGTGGCAAGTACTTTAACGTCACACTAGTGAAATCTATTAAAGCAGAGAGAGCTCTACACACTCGTCAAGGTCTCCACTTTAATTTTTGGGGAAATAAGTGGTTAGCTGAAGTAGTAGCAAAAGCCTTTACTGCCAAGAAGGATCCTGACCACAGGCTGGGCCTACGAGATATGCAACCTTCTCCTCCTATACTATTATGTGTCAGGGAACTGCTTACCATTTGGAAAAAACTACAGTCCACAAGTAGAAGCTCACCAGAATCTAAGGAATCATGCCTCATTGTTTATCACTTAAATATTCAATGTATAAAAAATAAATTAGAAGAATTAAATCTATAGTCAAATAAGTTAAATATACATGTTTTAACTATAAATGAACACTGGCTTTGTCCAGAAGAGTCTTTGTTATATGTACCAGCAGGTTTTTGTGTAGATAGTGTTTATTGCCGAAAGCCTCTCCTTAGAAGGGGGGTTGTAGTATATATGTTTTAAAAATACAAGTTTTAATGCTCTCATTATAAAAATTTATCGAAAGTCAAATTCTCATATTAATGATTTTATAAGTTTTTTTGTATGACCTACTTGGTTATATAAAATAAATATTCTAATTTGAAGTTATCATATCAGGTGATTTTAATATTAATATAAAAAAAGTAATGTCGAGGTATATTCTTTTTTCAATTTACTGCGGTCCCATAACATGCATTGCTTAAATCTAGAAAACAGTAGGGGTGAGGCTTGCCTTGATAATATAGTTACTAATGTAAAAAAAAGGTACTGTAACTTGTAATGTTATTGAACCTCATTTATCAGATCACTCAGTAGTTTTTGCAAACTTTCACACACTTGGTGCTCCAAACTCAGGTATAATAAAAGGTATTTAAACTAAAACCATTAGAACGTTAACGCCATATGCTATTAAAACTTTTAGGGAACATTTGACTCATGTAGACTCATTTGGTCACAGCTACAACGTTTTATTAATGTAGATATTTGATTATTTTAACTTTGTTTTGACAAGCACTTTTAATATGTGTAAAGATATTAAATTAGGCAATAGTGACAATACTAATAGGTTAAGTAGCAAGTGGTATATTAGGAAAATAGTAGCCTAGTTGCGTTGTATGATAAGCTTAAGAACAGTAAGGGTATAGTTCATGAACTACAATGTAAAAATGTGTACACAAGAGCAAAAAATCTGAAATTAAAAAAATAGAAAAAAATATTCAATGGGAAATATACTACGAATTCAAAAAATAAATGTAAAGCTGCTTGGAAAATAATTAATACAGAAAAAAAGTTGAAGAAAAAATCATGAAACTTATTTTGACTCTAGAACTTTTAATAACATCTTTACACATTAACCTTCCCATATAATTATACTTCTGACCAGCAGAATGACAATAACCTTGCTCTTGAATATTTAGAGAAGTACATAAGAAATAAGGGTGTATTAAAAGTAAAGTAAAGTAAAGGTGTCTTATTTTGCCAGGCGAAGTTAGGGCTAAGAAGCTCTCTAACACAACCTGGGAACCAACGTCTTAAAGGTGACTTTAAAAAATTGAAAAATTGGTGATTTTTTTATTCTTTAAAAAATTATTTTAAATACAAAAATGGAAAGAAATTATGTTTTATATTGTACATCTAGGTCGAGTACCTCAAAAAGTGAGGATTATTATGGTTTTTCCAATGCAATTAGGAAAGACATCATCAACATCATATTAGAGCTAAATACTTATTTATTTAACAAGATGCTAGACCTAGGAACATTTCCTCAAGCATTAAAAATAACAAAAGTAGTGCCAATTAAAAAAAAAATGAGATAGGACTAGCCCCTCTAAATATCGACCAATCTCATTAGTTCATATTCTTAGTAAGATATTTGAGTTTTGTATCAAAGAACAATTGTATAACTTTTTTGTTGTAAATAATCTTTTTTGTTCGGGGCAATTTGGTTTTCTCCCAAGTTTAAACAAAATAATTACATCTACTACCTTAATTGAATTAAGTAAAGCTTTTGATTGTATTCCTCATGACCTTGTAAAAAAGCTACATTTCTATGGCATAAAAAATAATGATTTAAGTTTATTTAAGTTTATTTTCATCATATGTAAAAAATAGAAGGCAGATGGTATCACAAAATAAAGATGTATCTGGTTTCCAAAATGTTTTACTAGGAGCACCACAAGGCTCAGTACTCGGCCCTTTTCTGTTTGTAGTAGCGATACATGATTTTTCGTTTAATATGCTTTGTAGGTATGTTCTATATGCAGATGATAAAACTATTAAAAACATCTGGAAACTTTAATTTTAGAACAGGAGCAGGCAATGACTGAAGCTTTTAAGTGGTTTAAAGCCAACCTTTTGGTGGTAAATAATAGTAAAACAGAAAATTTAATTTTTACTCTTGATGGAAACTGTGTTCTTGATAGTACGTACACAGAACCTATTAAGCTATTAGGAATATACATAGATAATCGATTAAATTGGGATGATCATGTACATTTTCTATGTAAAAAATTAGCTAGAGTTAAATACCTTACCAGGAAACTGAAGTATAGTATCAGTAATGAAATGTTAATCACATCATATTATGCCTTTTTCCATTCCAAGCTCAGGTATGGTGTAACACATTGTGGAAACAGTACTTGTGCTAAAACTGCTTTCATTTGGAAAATGAAAGTAATTAGAATTATTGCAAATGTTGGCAATAGAGTTTCTTGTGTCCCAATTAAAAAAAAAACGTATTATGACCCTTCCATCCCAGTATATTTATTGTATTGCACTTAGTATAAAAGAACAATTAGACAGTTTTATTAGCAGACAAGAAGTACACTCCTACTGTACTAGAAAAAATATATGTTTAACCAGATGAATGTTCGATTGGAGAAAATCAAAGGCACTTGTATCTATATAAAGATTAAACTTCCTGAAAAAGCATGGCATGTGTCTATTAGTAGATTTGAAAATGTTGTAAGTAATTGGCTTGTTGATAACACATTTTATTCTTTAAATGACTACTTAACGTGTGATATTAGTACTTTACTTTTTTAATAATTATGTTTTGTTAATAGGTATATCTCCTGTTATTTATTTATTGTTGTTAAACCTATTTTATTGTGTTTTTTATTTGTTGCATTGTTATCTATTTATTATTACTTTTTGTTTGTTTCATTGTTTTTGTTTATTATTTTTATTTACTATTTAATTTATAAAGTATATAATGTTTTAGATATGTCATATGTATTTAACCAGATGCTGCTAACACCGTATTTACTTTTTTCTTTTGAATGAGCAAATTGTGGCGTTATTCAAATTTACCATGTACATATAAAATTTACTTTAACTTACTGTGTATATGTCTAATCATTACACTTATTTTATGGGATTTTAAAGGTGTGATATTAGTAGGCCATTTAGATTTAAGAATAAGTGACTTTGTCTATTGCCTTGTCATAAGTGCTTAGAGACAATAAAGATTTCTTGATTTCAAACTCTATATCTAACCAATTTAAAATATTTCTTACAATAGGAATCGCATCTTTTTTTACTATTAGAGCATTTTTAACAACAAGAATATTTTCTCCAAAATCTAATAAATATTTCAATACTCCACCATTTTTAAGTTCTTTCAACTGATTATAAGAAAATTCTATTCTGATTCCTTTATTGTTTTTCTTATGTTTTTCGAGTTTATTGTATTGTCTATTTGTTAAAAATAAAAAAAATAAAAATCTCATGTTCACCATTTTGTGATTGATCTATTTTAAATTGAATACTAACAGGTATGTTCTTATTAAAAGCTTATTTTATTTTTTTCATTCTGATTTTTACTATAATTTACGTTCGTAAATTTTTTTCTCCATTTTAATAGCTAAAATTTCAAGTTCTATTAGATTCCCATTCCTAATTTTCTCTTCAAAAACACTGCTCCACTTGTTGGAAGTTAAATAAATCTTTCACCTAAACTAAAAAAATTGGTTGGTTGGATTGGTTTTTTTTGGATAAAAATCAATTACATTGCTTTTATCTTGCAAAATTTTGTCTGCAGTATGCCTAGAATTTGTGTCTTTATGTTTTGCATAAAAAATATCGTGTTCTATTACAGCTTTATCTACTTTATTTATACCAGGATCTCCTCTTTTAATTCGTTTTTCAAGTTTTGTCCCAGGTCCCAGATACTGATAGCCTGGAACGTGTAATTAAAAAGGCAAGTTGTTGATACATTCTATCATCGAAAAGTCCACTACCATCAATCAAAATTGGAGAACTTATTTGAGGAAAAAACTCGTTTTAAGTATTTAATTCCATCAGGTTTTTCAATCATTTCATCAAGCTTGTCCGAAATAAAATCATTAATCACTTTCTTTTCGTTCAAAAAATTGTCATTTCCAGCCTTTTATTCAGCATAAATATAATTAATCATTCCATCAAGTTTTGTCGAATCATCAATATATCTGTATTTAATCTTATTATCACTCTTATTTTCTTATACCAGATCTTTCGATTCGTTATTCCCAAATTGGTTTAATTACATTCATATATTTGTTACCTATACTTGATTTAGATTTTTTAGTTGATGGATCATTATTTTTATATATTGTATCAGGTTTTCAAACAATTTCATTATACTTTTTCAAATTTTCTTCAGAA
The DNA here is from genome assembly GCF_021130785.1 of Homalodisca vitripennis. Classification (NCBI taxonomy): domain Eukaryota; kingdom Metazoa; phylum Arthropoda; class Insecta; order Hemiptera; family Cicadellidae; genus Homalodisca; species Homalodisca vitripennis. Next base: position 111,657 of record NW_025776301.1, read on the forward strand.
TTTAAATCATCTCTTGGTCCATCATTATCTGTTAATGATCTTCATAAACCTTGAGTTCCTTTATGTTTTATCTTCAATAATTATATAATTATGTTCAAAATTAACGGGCAAATTTCCAATCATAAAACTCTTTTTTTATCCCCATACAAACCAAATTTATCATTCTTTGCTCTAGGAAGGAATGTTTTACCGATTTCACCAATTATTATATCCGTTGTCCCAGGACTTATTTTTCAACTATAGTAGATTCTTCAATGATTCGAGACCTACATGGTGTTGAAGTTGGTAATTTTAAAAATTAAAATTCTTTTACTTCAGATTCAGGAATCGAAATATCAACAATTTGTCGTACAACTGGAACCAAATCCATCATATTTTTATTTTGATTTAAAACATTTTCAATTTTTTCTTCAACATATTTAATTGCAAATGTTACAGGTTGATTAATTTTTTGAATAAATTCTTGTTCCTTTTCATCAATTCTTATCTGTTCTTTAAATTATTTGATTAATTTCTTTTCTATTTGATCAAGTTTTTTTGCTTCTTCTGAAGTTACGTTCGCCATTTATTTAGATAAAAAATTGAAACGTGGAACGTTAAAACATGAACGTGAAAGTCGAACGTAAAACGTGAACATGTAACATGAAAAGTGATTATTACACGTTTATATTAGAACATTTATTCAAATATTTACCATTTTTAGGCTGCAAAGTTAAATTAATAGTTAAAAACCCTTAGTCTTCTTTCCAAATTTTATCACATAATTCATGAAATTAATCAAAACGCATATCTGAACCAGCATAATTGTTTTAGATTTTTTTTAGTTTAGTGATCATCATGTCTAAAAATACAAAGCATATTCAAATTATTTCTTAAAACTTGTTTATCAACCTTTGAAAAGCATTGAGAAAGATAAATGCAAGAGATATTTTTATTACGAGACATTACGATTTTCTAAAATACAGTAATCGAAAACTAGCAAAGAATTTGGATTACATTCGCTTAATGAAAATATATCCTCAGAAGCATTATACAAATTTGATACCTTTTTGATTAAGTTTTTCTCAACATTTTCAAATCTTTCTTGCAATTTTTTATACGCGTCTTGTTCAAAAGATTTACAAAAAACATACAAATTTGATTAAGGAATAAACCTATTGCAGTTGAAATTCAATAATAAAGTTGTTTTTCCACATCCTATTGAACCAACAACTAACAATTTGTTTGGTTGATCTTTCGTGTTTTCTTCAGAAGTTTGTAGTATTATCTGATCTTTTTGCTTTAACAAAAATTTCTCCATTTAAATAGCGAAAATGAAACTGTTCAAGTTAAATTCAGAACACTCTAAATTATTATTGTTATTTAACGCTAAGAACTAAGAACGCTCTAACTTAGAACATCCTATTCATTTAGACGAAGCATTCAATTATTTCATTGGTTTAAGCAGTTTTTATTCTGATAGTTTTGTAACAAATATTAGTGTAACATTCGATGTGATTGAAGTTCATTGCAATCTCGTTGAACCTAGTTTTGAAAATAATTCTGAACATCTACACTACGAATTGGAAATATTGTACACATTTTTTCCCCAAATTTTGCTTATGGATAAAAAATTTGTGAAAAACTAAATGAAATCGATTATATTCCAATTAGAAAAAATATTAAAGGAATTCAAAACATTGCTCTGATTATTCAAGGCTCTCAAAGAAATTTATTGAAAAATTAGAGTAAAACTACAATATATTTAAGAATATTAACCAACGATTTTGGTGAATTAAAGTTGAGAATATAACAAGTTGAATGAATTAGAAGAAAATAAGTTATATCAAGTTTTTAATTTGGAAAGATTTAGATAAATTCGGGTTTACAATCATTGTAGAATTGGACTAATTCAGAAAACATTTGCCAAATAGATATTTGAATATATTAGATGAAAAAATATTTAAAAAATTGAATAAAAATGATAAACTACACTTAATTGTTACTGGAAAGAAGACTATTAAAGATGAAGAATGTGTTACAACTAACTTACTAGAATAACGATTTTTCAAAGATTTCGAAAATTTTTCGTTTATTCGTAGCAGATTTGACAGCATTTGTAATAGATAAATAGTTCATTGATTTGAAACAGATATTGTCAACATTTCCAATAGATTTTTCACCAAAACAGTTTAAGAAAGTAGAAGCAAACCTGAACAGTAAAACAGGTATAAATTCGGTTATTTTCATTCTAGATTTACTCTTTGATTTTACAGATTGGTTTATTGTCCAATTATTATTATTTGACATAAAGTTTCTTACTGTCCCAAAAGTGGTTTAGAACCACCAGATTACTATCTACTTATATATAAGAGTATATATATACTCTTATATATACACACGCGCGTGTGTGTGTGTGTGTGTGTTGGTTTTGTCTTTTTTACATACAACCAACTTTTTTTTGCAAACAACTATTGAAAACTATTATTGAAATAAAATAGTGATTTAATCTTTTTGGCTCTCTCTACTTTTATTTTTATTTATTATTAATTTATGTTAATAATAATAAAGAAATAAAAATATTTTAGATATATATATATATATATATATTTTACTGCACTACTAAAAGCATTATTTTAATAGCAATTAAGTGCAAAAATGTTTTAAATTAATGAGATTGTATTTGCAAAGTAAGAAAATATCAACTCTGGCCAGCTTATATTGCCAAAGTTGAAAACAATAAATAAGCCTACTACTTAATTTTTTTGTTATCATAATCACATTTTTATTGATTTCAAATTATTTATCATTGTATTTGTAAACCTCAAGAAATAAAGCAAAAAAGCTTGCAGTTTACTATTCTAAGATTCATTTATTGCACGCATACTTACATTGAATTACATTCTCTCTCTTATTCATACTTGAATTCAGGATCGTTACTTAGCCACAAAAATTAGTGATCCCAGCGGCGTAACTTGAAATCATCTACAGAGTGAAATACCAGACACTAAAAGATCCTTTAATCGAGCTATAAACAGGGTTGGGTTGTTGACATTTTTATGCTCTCAGAGAGCTTATTAATTAATCTGACACCAGCTTATGAAGGAAGTTGTTCAATTGTCTGACTTCTATGATGTTGCATCCTGTAGCTGTCATTACCTCTAGTATCATACCTGTGAGCGTCTCAGCCCCGCACTAACTTACATCGGAATCGGAAATGCAGAGCTACAACTAAGATATAGAGGAAGGGTAAAGTAAGAAAACCATTTTCCCTGAAAGCATTGAGGCACGACTCTCTTGGTTCCAATTTGCACATGGTTCTAATGACTTTTTTCTGAGGCCTGAAAACTCTGTTGAGTCTGATTCTGGCACAACCATCCCAAAGGCGTATGTCGTTCGTCAAATGGGGATATAAAAGGCCAAAATAGGCCATCCCTAGATTTGTGCCAAATTCCTTACGGCAAAAACACTTGAAGCAACCCTTGCATATACATGCTCAGCATGATCGGTCCAAGTTAATCCTCTATCGAGATAAATTCCTAAACAACGAGTAGATTCCACTTCCTCTAGAAGGGTGTCCTCTACTTTGGCAATGGTTCGAATCTCGTTAATTTGTTAATGAAGACAAAAACTTATATAAATCGTTCTTGCATTGTTTGTTTTAAGATTTAAGCTAGAGAAATACTGAATATAAGAATTGAGTTCAACAAAAGATTCTATTTCAAGAGTGGTGTTTGATTTTACTCTGATGCAGAGAGTCGTGTCATCCGTGTATTGGACTATCTTTTCATTCTAAATTGATAGTCCAAGTTAGCTCACATAAACAAAAAACAGTATAGGTACAAGGATAGATTCCTGGGGAACCACCTGGTTCAAAGGAACTCTCTTTGATTGAACATAGATAACTTCCACAAATTGACATCTTTCACTGAGGTACGATTGCAACCACTTCATTGGCAGACCATGCATCCCATATGATTCTAGTTTTCGCAACATAGTGGCAAGGTGAACACAATAAAAGGCCTTTGAAAGATCGAGAAATACACCTACTGTGTACTCCCGATCCTCCAAACCCTTCACGACTGCTTCCTCAAAGTTTGCGATAGCATCAATTGTTGACATGTGTTTTTAAAATCCAAATTGGCTTGAAGACCAAATGTCAAACTTGTCGAGGAAATCTATGAGGCTTTCAAAAAAGTGTTTCAAGGACTTAGCTCAAAACTGCCAGAATTAAAACAGGATGATAGTTGCTTGCGAGGCAAGAATCGTCCTTGAAAATTTTAATCACTGGCTGTTTTTAGCTGGGCTGGAAACACTCATATTTCAAAGGAGATGTTAACCAGTCTGCTTTAGACAAACTTTTAGTAGCCACACTGACATGCCATGAATGTCACATGACTTTTTGTGTTATATCACCACCTCATTCTCGATAGCAGGAGACAGCACCATGGACGATACCGGTCACCTTATAGGATCCAAACTATACCGACTGCCGATCAAAGGCAGGTTCGGCACGACGGTTTCAAAAAAATTACTAAACTCCCTGATCACTTCTTCAGGGGGTTGTAAAAGTTCTTCCTTAATTTAAATTTTTATTGGTTTTGAACATTTGGAATAATCTGGTTTTAAAGTTAAAGATAATAATTTCCCCATGCTACCATGAATATGGTGTCTGCTCTCTTCAGTCTACTTTCAATGTCATAGGCATCAAGCTGCTTTTATGACTTTCCTGTAAATTCTCTTATAGATTTTGAAAAAGTTTTATACCGCTCATCTTGAGATTCCCTAAATATGGAGTAGTAAATCTATAATTTTTCTCTTGATTTGAGAGTGCCCTGGGTAAACCGTTGAATTTTTAAATTGAATATTTCCTTGAACATTTTGAATGGGCAAGTGGCGTTAAGATGTGCCTTTATACAATAACTGAATGCCTCATTTTGGCATTCAAAGAGGTTTGTGAAAGTCCAGGATTCTTTTGAAAGAGATTGACAATATTTCTGGGATGATACCGTTTGAGTATTTTAATTTGGTGTTCGGATCCGGCCTCACTCCACCGATGGTAACCTCCTGCGCAAAATGGTCAGAGATGGCGATGTCCAATACAGAAACCACAGCAGTTGTATTGTTTGTGAAGACATTGTCAATGGCTGTGAAGGATGTAGCGTTCACTCTAGTGAATAAGTTCACAGTCCACTCAAACCCGAATGAATTCAACTCGTCTCGAAGCCCCTGGGTCATGGGGTTGATGTGGTCTAAGATATTGATAGTGAAATCGCCAATTATAATGAAATTCTTGGATTTTGGTTAAAAAAAGGGCAAAAGTGATTAAAGTTTCTCAAAACATTTATCGCTGGAGCCTCTAGGGATCTATATAATCCGACTATGTTTATCTTTGCAAAGAATTTTAGGGAAACACTTACGCTACTAATTTTAAAGTTAAAGTCAGAACTATAGAGTGTTTATAAAGGATCGAACTTTAAATAATGTTGTACGAAAATGGCCACGTCTACCCTTTGAAGAGATTGCGATGAAAAGAGTTTGCCAATTGATAATTGCTAATTTTAAGCTGAAAAATTGAATTAATGTTAAAACTTTACTCTGAAACAACAAAAACATCAGGATTCAATTTCTCGCATAACAGTGACAGTTTACTCACTTTGTTCGTTGCGATCTGGTCATTTTGATGTGCCACAGAAAGCTTATTCCAATTAAATTTAAGGTTTGTTTGGTTTGAACGACGCAACTTTTTGTTGTGGTTTACCGATGCTGAAACCGAAATGCGTCTACTGGGACTGGGAAAAAATATTCGGTGTTTGTACAGACATTTTATCTTTCTTGTTCATTTTTACTGCGTCCGCATGAGTCTGTACCAGGGAACACGCGTGGGACGTTTTGAAATGGAGGTCCAAAAACGGATGAGTGCTCAGGAGAATAGGAGTCCGGCTGTGCTAGTCAATCCAGTAGCAGTAGGCTTAGCAGGAGTTCAGCAGGCACAGGAGGATTATTACGAGGTTCAGTGGCAGAAGGAGGGATAGCAGCAGAAGAGAGCCATTGTGTTGAAGCCTCGCTGCGGCCATAGGTCTAGTGTCATTAGAAGGTCCGGCCTCATCAGAAGATGACTTGGCTCTATAATGTAGCATCGTAACTGCCAATGGTCCGGTGGTGGCCGGGGCCTATCAGCAGGAGACGCCATGACAGCTAATGAAGGGTCGCAAACGGGTATGTTAATCCTCAGGAAAGCATCGATAATGCGTTTAGCGAAGAGGAGCTTGCCGGGCATTCTAAGATATATGCCATGGCTCGTGAATAAGCGGCGGCTAATGTGGTTGAAGTCGAGAACCTCAGTTTTTATGGTTGGCCCTCAGTTCCTCAATAAACCCATTCACTCGCCTCGTGTGTCCGTTGACTGAATGCTCAGCCGCGAAGTCGTGGCGATAGGGCATATTGGACACCATAACCATTGAAGAGCTCAGTTTGGCTGCGATGCGCTGCTATACTGTAGATGTTGGAGAATGCTAGCGTGCTCACCCGCAGCGAAATCATTAGTTTCAGCAATTGTATTGTACAGGTACCAGGTGGAGGCAGAGGTTCGGACGTCAAACTCAGAAACTACGCTCCCGGCTTGACCACTGCAGTAAGCCTAGGACACAGGCGTATGATCCCCTGAGGTGCAATATGGCGGCCGTGGCTCTCTATGTGTAAATTTTGAAATATAATAGGTGGGAGGTTCTGTTGATTTTAAATTATCAGTTTTCTGCTTATTTTCTGTTTGTTGATTGTTAGCAATTTTTTGTTCTGGCGTTTGGAGTTTTAAGTTGTATTTAGAAGTAGTGGAATTGTGTTGTGTTCCTTTTTTTAGATTCTAGGTCTTGTTGCGAGAGGCATTTATATTTATCTTTTACTTGGATGGGCCTATGTTTGTTGATAATTTTCACTTTCCACACGTATCTGCTACCTTCATATCGTTCCTTACAATTGCAGATCTTAACCTTATCCTTGAGGCTTTTTATTTCTGCCTCCATAACCTCTATGGTTGTCTTGAGGGTAGTTGTAAGGGTATTATCCTGCATGCATTGAGTGTTGTGACAGGCGGTCTGAAAGTCACATTGCACTGCGATATCCATGCAGAAGGCGCAGCTGTAGGAGGAAGAGCAGTTTACCGGTAATGTCATCGCGCGTGTTGGGCGTCGTTGTAAATTCGTCACAATAATTTCATTGGTGAATTAGATGAGCCGAATATCGAATGCCATGGAGTGGTCCAAAATTGCCCTAAGACTATCCCTAATTTTATAAACTTCTTCTCTAAGAATATTATTTTCAACCTACAAGTCTTGAATACGAGGAACTCAACGTACTTGCTGCTAGAGTCGTCTGACTGCCAGAGAGACAATTTAAAGAGAGAGCCAATGTAGTCAATTGCAGTGATGATGTAAGAGCGGCAGGCGCTGACGAGGACAAGATGGCGGCCTATGCGGACGAAGCGGCAACGGGCTTGAGGAAGACGGCAGTGGGATAGAGCGACGCGGCGGCAAGCGCGGCCGAGACTGCAGCGACACGAGCTCCTCCCGTTTGTGTTCAATGGGGTGATCGTGACAGGCGGAGAGAAAAAGTGGGGATGGAGGGGCCCCTCCTGCCAACTAGAGATAGCCCGCGTATTAGAATAGTGGAATAAGCAGTCCGCGCGTTCTCGCTCTGTACTCCTCTGAATTTAATAGAGCCTGGTGGTGTAATATGTATATGTATGTATATGTATAAATGTAATATATATATTACATTTTCAAAGCTGGATGCTGCAGGATGCAGCGCAATTAAATTTATTTCATTGAACCGTGATTTTACAACGTAATTAATGGCAGGCAATTACTCTTGTCTACATACAAATAAACCAATACAACGGAGTATCGAAATACCAAAAAAGACGTAAGGAAGTCTAATGTAACAAAGTAACTTCGTTACATTCAGTGGCGTAGCTATAAAACATTCGAGGGTGGATTAAACATCCAGGAGGATTAAAAAGAGCCCTACTTAGCATAGTAGTTAAAGAATTTATCTTCAGGGTCTCCAAACACAAAATCAACAATTATGTTGAGTTTTTTAATTGCATCTTTCGTATTAAAATGTAAACCAATAAAATTGTTTCGTAAACATTATATTTGGTTCATTGCATTTTCCAACTGCCTTAATCAAATAAATATAATTTGTAGGTTACATTACTATTAGTTAGAAATTATTCGATAATTTCCATGTACTATAGATCAGATCAGCATTATAATCGCGTACGCCAGACGACACAAAATGACACTTATCAGGCTTGGTCGAAGTTGCATGCACAATTTCAAGTCTATAGCTTATTTCTCATTCTCTATATATCCAACAAACAGACAGAGAAATATATTGCTATTGCTATAAGTTAAAACTTGATCGTAATAATTTGAGGTTATTAAAATATGAATACTTAACAAAGTGTTTCAAATACTAAAGTTCTCAAAAGAAAATACGATAAGATATCAAAGGACATGCCACAGAAAGGAGATATGAGTCAACCAATACTGCAACCCTGCACCTGGCGTAGAAACGCTGGCTTGACTTATCACTAGTTTATCATATATACAGGGTGTATATTATGTCTGGAAACACCCAAATATATCCTTTAATAATTTAAATATAAATTTGAAACCTCTTACAATCGTGATAGAGATTGGGCATCTACTTTTTGGAACAATGTTTTGTTATATCACACCAACGGGGGACGTCCTGCCGAGGGTATCGTGAATATTCTTAATGGAAGCCTATACCTTGTGATACATAATTTTAAAGGTAATAGCTTACTGAATTGAATGCCACAAACCGCATCTCAAAGGAATTATTCTATCAGAAAATAGAGCATTTTTAGTATTGAAAATTTACTGATGTTCAACAATGTAATTTTAACATGGTTCTTGCCACAAAATGTGTTACACTAATTTTTTAGCATTTTTTAAATGTTCAATTAAAATAAAATAAACAATTTATTTTTAAGCTGGTTTCATTAGTACAAATTTACCAGTTTTTATTACAATGAATAAAACTTATGAGTCACTTTCTCTGATTACTTATGAATCTGTACTTGGTGTTTTCCAGTCAGCAGGAAGGTTTAAAGAGACAAAGGTCACTAGCCTATGAGAAACATTATTGTGTTATTAATCATCTGGTCGACAGGTTTCAGTTTGTTGAGCATGGAGCTTTCACTAGACAGGTCTAAGCTTGGGAATTACAAATGGACAAAGGTCATATCATTCCTGTCGAGTTAATCAGTGTCTCTGAAGCATTGCTGTCAACAAGTTATCTAATTACAGTAGTTCAGTTTTTATTTGGCATTTTAATGGAATTGTCTGAAAGAGAACGAATTACTCTGTTGATGATGCGAGGATATGGCGATCGTCAAAGATCTTATCGGGAAGTTTGTAATTTGTTTAATGACACTTTCCCAGAAAGGAATCCCATAAGTGTTTCAACAATATCAAAAACTATTGAGCGTTTTGAAATGACAGGGAGTGTACGTAATCGGCCAAAGTCGGGTAGGATACAATCTGCAACAGATGAAGAACATGCACTAGATGTTTTGCAAACATTTATTGAAGACCCACATACATCGCTCAGAAAAGCTGCACAGCAACATGATATGCACCCTATGTCTGTGAGTAAGATTTTGAAAATTAATAAATACAAACCATTTAAAGTTCATTTAGTCCAACAGTTAAGTGAGGATGATTACGACAGAAGAGTTGAGTTTTGTGAACTTGTGATGCGCAAATGTGATGACAATAGAGATTTTCTGACCAACATACTATTTTCTGATGAGGCAACTTTTTTCCTAAATGGCAATGTTAACAGGCACAATTGCCGTTACTGGGCTAGTGAAAACCCACATTGGATTACTGAGTCCCATTCACAGCAACCACAAAAACTGAACGTATGGTGTGGAATTTTAGGTAACAAAATTGTTGGACCCTTTTTTATCAATGGAAATTTAAATGCCGAACTTTACTACAATATGCTCCAAAATGAAATAATCCCAGCTATTCAAATTGCATCAGGAGAATACTTTGATAATGTATGGTTTCAGCAGGATGGTGCTCCACCCCATTATGGGAGACAGGTAAGAGGGTATTTGGATTTAAGGTTTCCTCATAAATGGATTGGCCGAAGAGGAGAAATCGAATGGCCTCCAAGATCTCCGGATTTGTCACCAATCGATTATTTCCTATGGGGTCATTTAAAATCCAATGTTTATAGAAGAAAGCCTCATAATTTGGAAGACCTAAGAAACAGGATTATAGAGGAGATTGCTTTGATAACTGAAGAAATGTTAGGCAACTCTGTCGAATCATTTTACACAAGATTGGCTCATTGTCAAACCGTAGAAGGAACACAGTTCGAACAATTGCTTTGACACCAAATGCAGGTAAAACGTTTGTTGTAAGACTTTTCTAACAGCATACATTATTTTTTATTTGTAATAAGAAATCAATAACATAAGTATTTCCATAATTGTACTGTAATAAAAACTGGCAAATTTGTGCTAATAGAACCAGCTTAAAATGAAATTTTTGTTTTATTTAATTGAACATTTAAAAAAATGCTAAAAAATTAGTGTAACACATTTTGTGGCAAGAACCATGTTAAAATTACATTGTTGAACATCAGTAAATTTTCAATACTAAAAATGCTCTATTTTCTGATAGAATAATTCCTTTGAGATGCGGTTTGTGGCATTCAATTCAGTAAGCTATTACCTTTAAAATTATGTATCACAAGGTATAGGCTTCCATTAAGAATATTCACGATACCCTCGGCAGGACGTCCCCCGTTGGTGTGACATAACAAAACATTGTTCCAAAAAGTAGATGCCCAATCTCTATCACGATTGTAAGAGGTTTCAAATTTATATTTAAATTATTAAAGGATATATTTGGGTGTTTCCAGACATAATATACACCCTGTATATATATATATATATATATATATATATATATATATATATATATATATTTAAACTAAATAATTTGAAGTGTTTCTCATTAAATGTAATGTTAATCTACGGCCAATAACTTCCAAAGGTAAGTTGGAGAAATTGATTTTGTAATGGGTACTGTAAAGATGAAATTGCTTTCAGATTAAAACGTATAAATACCAGAGTTTTAAATAACCACAGAGTAACCACTAGAGTTACAATAACAGGAACCACATTTTCATTTAGCTGGTTTATTTTGTAGTTTAGGCATATAGCTGGATGGACATATAAGCTTAAATGGCTATAGCCAATTTCAGCAAATTTCAGGGAGCGAAAACATTTTACAGAGAAATGTATATCATGTTTGTGGAATAGTTGATTTTAGTAAATTATGGAATGATATTAATAATCTATAGACAAATTTTGAATCTACAAAAATTACTAACAAAATTATCTTAAATTTAGTCCAAATAGAGGGGTGTTGGGGCTTGTAACACCCACAGTGGTAAAAACATTCGGGGCAAATTTCAACTTGAATGTGTTAAGCTGAAATCATATTCGTTGTCGACGCAAGCTCTTAGTTCAATTTCGTGTTTATTTGATTTTATATTTTATCTACAGCAGCTGACAGACAGACAACACAATAAATTCAATAAATTGTATAAATTTGTATAATTGTATCATAAATCTGTACAATAATATAATATAATTAGGATAATTTTGTATTTATTAATTATGTCACGTGCTATGTTAGGTATTTAAGTCAGGTAGTAGTCATTGATTTTGTCATATTTCTATAATTATGTTTTTGGTTAAGTAATTATTAATTTATTTACTACAAATTAAGGACTCCACATTATAATATGTTGCTTTTGTCCTATTAATTTGAATATATTCCAATATCACAAAAAGATAACTGGATATGGTTATAATTTATATTTATGGCATTTTATGTATACTGAATTAGCTTTAGACTTTGAAAATTATATAATGTGTTTTTTATTCAAATTTGTTTTATTAAAGCTTAGTTTAAATGGGTAGATTTATCGTATTTGAATTTATTTGTTAATTTCATTTGCTTGAGTGTTGTTTTCTTTTGTTTTTCTAAGAAAGTTGGAGCCTCTACACAGGCAGTTCCTTGCCTTTTGAGGTCCTATTTTGTTTTCTTGAATTTTGTTTATTGATGTACCCTAGCTGTATTAAAATAAAAAAAGACATGTTCATATTTCTTTAATAAAAAGTAACATTGTTTTATTTTTATTCTCATGTCAATTGTGTCTACAACTAAGGAGCAATGTTTGTGTTTGTGCTTAAGGTATAAATGATGTTTATATAATTTTACTATTGTACATATTTTCAAGAAAATAAATAATTTTTCTATTCTATTCTAGATTATGACATTTTATTCGTTGTGCACCATCTCACATTTTGTAAAGTATCTTTGGAGTTATAAAGAAAGTTCAATATTAATATAATTAATTCGATATAATTTCTATGTTTTGCAGATATGTTCGGATATAAAACGACTCATTAATTCGGATATAAAACGACTCATTAATTCGGATATAAAACGACTCATTAATTCGTAAGATAATAGAAATCAGAACCGTTCCGAACTGAGGTCGCTATCAGCCGCATGTACAGGGTTTGTCAGGAATGTTCGGGATTTATCGGTACTGCTCGGCTCTGCCCCCACTCTTTCTCCCCGCCTGTCACGATCACCCCATTGAACACAAACGGGAGGAGCTCGTCTGCAGCGACCGGTCGATGGCGAGACAGCGGTGGACGCGTGCGAAGCGGCAACAGGAGAGGGGGAAGAGGAGACAATGACAGATGAAGTACAGCGCTGCGTCCCGAAAACATTTCCTTTGACTCATGGGTACAGGCCGTGTCACCGTGCTCGGCGCCTCGTTTGAGCACGCACACTACTGTCCTTCCCCCTACTAGCAGTCACGGTACAGTCTCACTGGAAAGCGACCACTCCAGCTAGGCTCACAACGCTCATTATTGTTTTCTTGCTCCCTGTTTGCGGTCAACACCCTGTGTTTGTGTTGTGAATGTTGTGATACTTGTGGAAGTTTTGGAGCTGCTGACATGGCAACACCGACTGTATTTAAAAGAACTTTGGATAGCAAAGTTCTGAAAAGTCAGACACGTGAAGTTATTTCTAATATGATGGATTTTATGAGTAGAGAGGGTAAAGAGGGTAAGTCATTTGTTATTGACCCTAAGAAAGTGAGAGAAAGAGTGGCAACAGCTGTCGGTGTTTCGCGGCGAACTCTAACCCGTATAAGTGCCGAAAAAAGGAAATTAACTGAAACAACGACTACCTTTGAAACTCCAAACAAAGTGAGAAAGGTGCCAAAAAGGTGACTGGACTCGATGATTTGGATCTTGGTGTGTATAAGACGAACAATCAACAATTTTTATTTGACCGAGAAATGTCTACCAACACTGAAGTAAGTTTGTTCAAAACTCGAAAGTGAAATACATTTTACCGGGTCTATCTCGAGTTTGAGAATAATTGTTAGGAAAATGGGCTAAAGATGGAGAAAGACCAAATCAAACAAACATATTCTCATGGAAACCCAGGATGTTGCTTACAAACGATTTGTATATTTGAGAAAAATTCAAGAATACCGGAAGGAGAAACGCCCTATAGTTTTTACGGACGAATCTTACATCGATTCAGCTCATGTTTCCGGAAAAGGTTGGTCCGATGACTCAAATGCAGGAGTGGCGGGCCCATTGTCCAAAGGCGAGTGACTTATTCTTCTACACGCAGACGGTCATCAGTCTTCTATACATGCCGCCCAAAAAACATTCGCCTGTGCCAATTCAAGAGTTGTAATACAATTTGTGAATTAACTGCGTTGTGATCATTACGTTTTAAGTAAAGAGTTTGTGATGGATCGTAATGTAAAAAGTAAAATTGGAGGTAGAAAGGTTATACACGGTCAAACAAGAGAAGTGATTGCAAATTACACGGTTAGTATATGATAAATTGAATTTTAATGGCTAACAAACCGTAACAATTACAATTCTGAACTGTTGTGGTCGTTGGAGATCAAGAATAATATAAATTCCTACCCCTTCCCAATTTATGAGAACCCTTTCTTACCACCAGGTATCTCTACTGCGAACTCATTAAGAAGGGTGAGCTATGTACACAATTTCGGCAGAACATAGTCATTGTTAAGATCACGTACATCCGGTCCCAATATTTCCAAGATTTCCTGTATTGAATTCCCCATCATAAAAGTCCGTCGCCGTAAATACAAAAGAGTCTAGAAATGTTCAAATATTCTCAAGATCTCCTATACTAAATTGCTCATCATAAAAGACCACCGTGGTAAGAACATAAGGGTCTAGAAATGTTGGCAAACACTACAATATTCGGCTCCCGCCACCGCTATGAGCCGAAAACTCTCAGTAGGGGTAGTAGCACCGTATTCACTCCCCTACTCTAGATTGTGCCCCCACGCGCTCACCTCCTCCACTCCTCACGCGCATCCCACCGGTCAATCGGTCATGCTATAACTTCCCTACAATATTTGTAACCATCAGAGGGAAATACCTTATCACAATAATTATGTCATGGATTTAAAGAAATATTATTTAAACATTTATATTAAATAAATTTAAAGAAATATTTTGGTTCATACTGTTTAATATAAATGTGTTTCCTCAGTAGCGTAGCCAGAAATTTCGTTCGGGTGGGGTCCGAAACCGGGGATCCGGGGGACGTTTTGTGTGTTATTTGCCAATGAGTTTACTAGTAAAAGGTAAATACCAAAAATATGGAGCTTTAGTAACTACGCCTTATAGAAAGTGGAAAGATGTAATAGGCAAATTCAACCCTCACAGCAACTCTAGTACGGTGCCACAAATTTTCTTGTATAGCTACAGAAACTTTACGAAGTTCGATTCTGGCCGAGTAGAAGGCACCAATGTGATGTTGCGTTCACTGGATAAGAAAGAAGAAGAACAAAACAGAGCTTCACTCAATCGTGTAATTGACAAAACTATATTCTGTGGAAAAAATGAAATACCCCTTCGGGGACATTGGGCCACTGACGGCCGAAAACCCTTTAGAGAAGGAGGGCAATTTTCTACGTTGCTCGGGCGCAGGTCAAACTAACGGTCGGAAAATGCACCGGAAACACTCTACTGATTAGAAGTTCGGCTGCTTTGGATTTCACTGATTGAGTTATTTATGAATGAGTTGCAATGACGATTTTTTGTATCAGTACACTGTAGACGAGTACATAATTATCGGAAAAAAAATCACTTTCGGTCAGAAATAAAATACACATGAAAAACTCTAATGATTAGAACTTCAACTACTTCGGAAATCGGTTATTGAGATAAACGTGGTATTTTTGATTGAGTTAGAGCGACGATGTTTTGTTATCATTAAACTGTACTCGACTAACTACATAATTATCGAGAAAAAAAATCACTTCCGTTCGGTAAATACCGAAGAAAAGCTCTCTACAGATTCAAGATTTGACGATTTTGGATTTCACTGGCTGAGGTAAAAGTAGTACTTATAATTATGTTACGACATTGATTTTAGGTATTAATTCAACGCCGACTAATAAATATATAATTATCGAGAAAAATAAACAAAAATAATCACTTCCGATCGGATGTAGCTACTAAGGAAAATTAAATAATACCTCAGTCAGTGAAATCCAAAGTAGTCGGAACTACTTATCAGTAGAGTTTTTCCTGTGTATTATACGATCAAAAGTGATTTTTCAATTTTTCTTCGATAATTATATAGTTATTAGTCGGCGTTCTATTGATACCTAAAATCAATGTTCTAACATAATTTTAAGTACCACTTTTATCTCAACGACTCAACTAGTGAAATCCAAAATCGTCAAAACTTGAATCTGTAGAGAGCTTTTCCTCGGTATTTTCCGTCCCGAAGTGATTTTATTGTTTTGTTTCTCGATAATTATATATGTATTAGTCGGCGTTGAATTAATACCTAAAATCAACTTCCTAACATAATTCTAAGTACCACTTTTACCTCAACCAGTGAAATCCAAAATCTTGAAAACTTGAATCTGTAGAGAGCTTTTCTTCGGTATTTACCGACCGGAAGTGATTTTATTGTTTTGTTTCTCGATAATTATATAAGTAGTCTATTAGTCGGCGTTGAATTAATACCTTAAATCAACGTTCTAACATAATTCAAGTACCACTTTTACCTCAACCACTCAACCAGTGAAATCCAAAATCGTGAAAACTTGAATCTGTAGAGAGCTTTTCTTCGATATTTATCGACCGGAAGCGATTTTATTGTTTTGTTTCTCGATAATTATATAAGTATTAAGGTTGGGACACACATAACCGCACCGCGCCCGACACGTGAGTCGGCCGATTGTTGGCCGTCACACGGTGAAACAATTGCTGCGCAGTATTTAACCTGCAAGTTCAGACACGTCCGCACCGACACCAGACCGTCGTGGCCGCACCGTGGCCGCACCGTCACCGATAGTTCAGGTTTGAATTTTGACGGGCACGGTGCGGTCTGAGAGATCTCTTTTGAGCGGCATCAGCCATGGATGTGGAGAAACTTATTGAAGAAATAAGGAAGTTTCCTGTAGTTTATGACCAGTCGAATGACAAATATCGGAATACAGAATACAAGGAGAAAGTGTGGAAGAAAATTGCTGACAATTTGGAGCTTGGAGAGGGTAATTATAAATTTAAAAAGAGTTGGTCACATTTGCGTTCTTCTTTGTAAAAATATTTCAGCAAACGTTTTATTTAATTGAATTATTTAGTATACTAACCCTACATCGTGCGCTGACATTTTGTACGTTTTTATTATTTTAACTGCAATATACTTAAAATTAAAATAATTAATTTACAATATAGTTTTCAAGTACGGAAAATAAACATGTACTCTAGTACTGCTATACAATTGTACTCTTTGTCTCCGCAATAAATACTTGACTATTGACTATATTATATATTTTACTAATATTTACTATGTTTTACCCATTATTATAAAACTATCTGCAACATGGCAAACTATGGCCTCACACTAAACGTTCTTGTGTTAAAGTAATACAAAATATACTGTTTGTAGTGTATTTTATTGAAATTCAAAATCAAATTTATTGATAAAAGTATTGGAAATATTTTTTAGAGTAAACTGGTCATATTTTCTTATTGTGCTAATAAAATACATCAGTTGGTATTTTATATTGTTCTAATAATAAGTAATTATAAAACTATGTTGTATATTAAGTAATTTTAAATAACTAAATTAGAATTATGTAATGTATTGGATTTATTTGGTAAAATTTATCCCGGTATTTCGCATGGGCAAATTTACAATGTTTCTATGAAATTTTGTACGTTTTATTATTTTAACTGCATTAAAGGTCAAATAAAAATAATTTATTTACAATAAAGTTTCTTAGTACGAAAATAGTAGCGAGTATACATTTTAATTCGCCGCTTTTCATTAACACCGTTGGATTATACAGTTAGAGTTGGGATAAAAACTTGAAATTTCACAATTTTGTAGTCAATACTATGGCAATGACGATGTAGTAGATAAATATTTTAAAAGTTTATTACAAGTGCTATAAAATAAATATTAATTAATTAAAACCAAATTGAGCTTTGGCGATGAACATGAAATAATGAGTCGGCTGCTACTTTTTTTATTTATTGGTCAGGCGAGTTTCGTCTGCGAGAAAGTTTGAGATAATAAACCAAATTTTACCGTAGTATTTTTTATAAATTTTTGGAGTAAACAGTTTGTCGAGAAACGAGGTATAAAGCAGATACAAATTTCATGCGGCGCAAACACGTGCCCGCTGCTTCGCCTCCATACGCTGCAATAGGTTAAATGTTTAAATGCTCAACCTCTTTTATACTCAAATCTATAAACATTAGTAACTTATTATGGGAATATATCTAAATTTGATTAAATCAACTAATCGTTGTAGTGGGTTTCAAAAACAAGAAGTACATAATAAAATGAAATATGATATGTATTTAAAGCAATAGCCTCTAAATTAAACCTTTTACAATACGGAATAACTTGAATGTCTAACTTAAATAGTAAGTTAACTTTTTATGTAATGTTACAGTTTACAATGTTACTGTTTATTTGGTGTTACAGTATATATCAATGAATGATTTCTAACATTCTATACAGGTTACAGTATAGTTTTTACAGTATCTTTATGGTATTTAGTTTATATTCCTTACTTACAAGGAAATAAAATGTACACCCATTCCATCGAAGTATATTTTAGTTGATCATTCTTAAAAAAACTTCCAATAATACACATTATATAATCCACCACGTATATATATATATATATATATATATATATATATATATATACAGGGTGTATATTATGTCTGGAAACACCCAAATATATCCTTTAATAATTTAAATATAAATTTGAAACCTCTTACAATCGTGATAGAGATTGGGCATCTACTTTTTGGAACAATGTTTTGTTATGTCACACCAACGGGGGACGTCCTGCCGAGGGTATCGTGAATATTCTTAATGGAAGCCTATACCTTGTGATTCATAATGTTAAAGGTAATAGCTTACTGAATTGAATGCCACAAAACCGCATTTCAAGGGAATTATTCTATCAGAAAATAGAGCATTTTTTAGTATTGAAAATTTACTGATGTTCAACAATGTAATTTTAACATGGTTCTTGCCACAAAATGTGTTACACTAATTTTTAGCATTTTTTAAATGTTCAATTAAAATAAAAATAAACAATTTATTTTTAAGCTGGTTTCATTAGTACAAATTTACCAGTTTTTATTACAATGAATAAAACTTATGAGTCACTTTCTCTGATTACTTTATGAATCTGTACTTGGTGTTTTCCAGTCAGCAGGAAGGTTTAAAGAGACAAAGGTCACTAGCCTATGAGAAACATTATTGTGTTATTAATCATCTGGTCTACAGGTTTTCAGTTTGTTGAGCATGGAGCTTTCACTAGACAGGTCTAAGCTTGGGAATTACAAATGGACAAAGGTCATATCATTCCTGTCGAGTTTAATCAGTGTCTCTGAAGCATGCTGTCAACAAGTTATCTAATTACAGTAGTTCAGTTTTTATTTGGCATTTTAATGGAATTGTCTGAAAGAGAACGAATTACTCTGTTGATGATGCGAGGATATGGCGATCGTCAAAGATCTTATCGGGAAGTTTTGTAATTTGTTTAATGACACTTTCCCAGAAAGGAATCCCATAAGTGTTTCAACAATATCAAAAACTATTTGAGCGTTTTTGAAATGACAGGGAGTGTACGTAATCGGCCAAAGTCGGGTAGGATACAATCTGCAACAGATGAAGAACATGCACTAGATGTTTTGCAAACATTTATTGAAAGACCCACATACATCGCTCAGAAAAGCTTGCACATCAACATGATATGCACCCTATGGTCTGTGAGTAAGATTTTGAAAATTAATAAATACAAACCATTTAAAGTTCATTTAGTCCAACAGTTAAGTGAGGATGATTACGACAGAAGAGTTGAGTTTTGTGAAACTTGTGATGCGCAAATGTGATGACAATAGAGATTTTCTGACCAACATACTATTTTCTGATGAGGCAACTTTTTTCCTAAATGGCAATGTGCCTGTTACAATTGCCGTTACTGGGCTAGTGAAAACCCACATTGGATTACTGAGTCCCCATTCACAGCAACCACAAAAACTGAACGTATGGTGTGGAATTTTTAGGTAACAAAATTGTTGGACCCTTTTTCATCAATGGAAATTTAAATGCCGAACTTTACTACAATATGCTCCAAAATGAAATAATCCCAGCTATTCAAATTGCATCAGGAGAATACTTTGATAATGTATGGTTTCAGCAGGATGGTGCTCCACCCCATTATGGAGACAGGTAAGAGAGTAGTATTTGGATTTAAGGTTTCCTCATAAATGGATTGGCCCGAAGAGGAGAAATCGAATGGCCTCCAAGATCTCCGGATTTGTCACCAATCAATTATTTCCTATGGGGTCATTTAAAATCCAATGTTTATAGAAGAAAGCCTCATAATTTGGAAGACCTAAGAAACAGGATTATAGAGGAGATTTGCTTTGATAACTGAAGAAATGTTAGGCAACTCTGTCGAATCATTTTACACAAGATTGGCTCATTGTCAAACCGTAGAAGGAAACACAGTTCGAACAATTGCTTTGACACCAAATGCAGGTAAAACGTTTGTTGTAAGAGTTTTCTAACAGCATACATTATTTTTTATTTGTAATAAGAAATCAATAACATAAGTATTTTCCATAATTGTACTGTAATAAAAAACTGGCAAATTTGTGCTAATAGAACCAGCTTAAAATGAAATTTTTGTTTTATTTTAATTGAACATTTAAAAAAATGCTAAAAAATTAGTGTAACACATTTTGTGGCAAGAACCATGTTTAAAATTACATTGTTGAACATCAGTAAATTTTCAATACTAAAAATGCTCTATTTTCTGATAGAATAATTCCCTTGAGATGCGGTTTGTGGCATTCAATTCAGTAAGCTATTAAACCTTTAACATTATGTATCACAAGGTATAGGCTTCCATTAAGAATATTCACGATACCCTCGGCAGGACGTCCCCCCGTTGGTGTGACATAACAAAACATTGTTTTCCAAAAAGTAGATGCCCAATCTCTATCACGATTGTAAGAGGTTTCAAATTTATATTTAAATTATTAAAGGATATATTTGGGTGTTTCCAGACATAATATACACCCTGTATATATATGAGTTATTACTTGTAGGTAGATAAAGGTAGATAAAGCAATAATTTTTTTTAAATCAAATTCATAAATTGCACAAATATTATCCGTCACTCCGAAATACAAAAGACATACGCTCTATTTACAAGCAGTGAGATCGTTACGCTCGGACAGCGTACGGACAAGTGTGGCCTCGCGGTAACCGAGCCGAGCCCGCACCGACACTCGGCCGACTCACGTGTCGGGCGCGGTGCGGTTATGTGTGTCCCAACCTTTAGTCGGCGTTAAATTAATACCTAAAATCAACGTCCTAACATAATTCTAAGTACCACTTTTACCTCAACCACTCAACCAGTGAAATCCAAAATCGTCAAAACTTGAATCTGTAGAGAGCTTTTCTTCGTTATTTACCGACCGGAAGTGATTTTTTTCTCGATAATTATATAGGTACAGTGTACAGTTTAATGATAACAAAAATCGTCGTCCTGACTCAACCGAAAACACCATGTTACCTCAATCACTGAAGTTCAAATTAGTTCAAGTTTTAATCAGTAGAGTTTTCAAGTGTATTTTCCGACCAAAAGTGATTTTTAAATTTTTTTCGATAATTATATACACGTTTACAGTTTTATAACACCTAAAATCAACGTCGTAACTTAATTCTAAGCGGTCATTTTACGTCCCCAAGACGAATTTGAACGAAGTGGTCGCTAATTTAAACTATTTGCCGTGTTACGGTTCAGGTTACTTTGCGACGTCATGTGACCGCGCCCTATAAATACCGTGATTACACTACACTATCCGAAAGGCCGAGTCCAAAAGTATCGTTTGATACTTTATGATTTAAACGAAAGGACAATTATATTTATAACAACGGTCACTTTAATCAATTAAACCAATCAATTTAATGTGTGTAGACAAGAGTAATGATAACTCTTCTTTTTTTCTCGTGCTCCATGATAAATTTTTTAATTTCTTAAATTTCGGGGGGGGTCCGGACCCCCTGGACCCCCCTTCGCTACGCCACTGTTTCCTCCATTGATACAATAACGAAGATATTTTAATTTGTTGTGGAAGACACGATGGCCAGAGGGACCTGGTAGAGTTGACTGTACCGAGTAAAAGTAGGGGAGGTGGAGTGGGAGCATTGGCGTTGTCTCTCAGGCCACCCTCTCCTACGCGCCGAGCACGTGACACTACGTGTAAAACTCTCCTTTCAGGAATCCCATTAACCCAATTAACTCATCACACTCACTATAATCAGTCTGTTTTGTGCAGCGACCAAAGAATACCATAGACTGGCAATCCCTATTCGTAACACATTGTGAGAGTTGAAGCCGATCCCCGCCCCCTCAAAGGTCCCTTCAGCGGAACCTATGTCCGCTGCCGGCACAAAATTTAAATCGCCTGTTAATTTCATTAACACCGTTAATATATATAGTTAGAGTTGAGATACAATTCTGACATTTTGTACTATTAGACATTACAATGTGACCAAGGCCATGGTACAAAACAAAAGTGGATAGTTTTTTATTGGTTTGATAGAAAAAATATAAAAACAAGTAAAATAAGTTGACATTAAAATTTTGTAGATGAAAAAGTTAGTCGGCTACTACTTTTTTATTTATTGGTCAGGTGAGTTTTGTCAGCGGGAAAGTTTGAGATAATAAACCAAATTTAATGAAAATAATTTTTATAATTTTTTGAGATGATCCTTTTGTTCAGAATCGAGGTGGGAATGAACCGTAATTTATGGCGCAGCGCCCGCTGCACAATACGGAGTTACATCCAATGAACTAGAACCTCGGTATTAAATTTGTATTAAAACGTCCCGTAGATAAATTTTAAGATCTATCCACTCTCCAAAATAGTAACTAATATTAATAATACGGATTTATAATTAAATAATAATAACCATGGTAAGTTAATAATAATAACGATGTAGTCAAATAATTTAAAAACACTTTATTGAGAACTATTTACAACTGTAGGGGAACAGTTATTTATTTTAACTTATACATTTTAAAACTGCATACATTAGGAGATAAATACAGTAAATATAAATAAAGATACTATATTATACCTACTGCCCTAAGAATGTAATAGTTTTTGTCAAATCATTTATAACTTTTTGTTTGTGAATTTTTTGGCTATACAATTTGCTGAAATGGTGTAATCTGACGGTAAAATATCTGTTACATATTGCCTTTATCAGTGAAATAAAATGATTGTTGTCTGGATCTTGCTTTGAAAAGTGACTATTTTCGTCCTTGAAAATGTCCCTACCAATACATTTTTTAATACTTTTGAGGACATGATGCTTACTAGATTTGTTTTCTTAATAAAATCATCGTTCACTGATTCTGATCTGATTATACTCGTAGTTTCACAAATTCTACAGGCAAATATAACTCCATTAGAGGGTTGCACAAGTCCACCCCTGTTTTATAAGAAATTAAAGAACATTCAGACTTTACTTTATCCTCTATCAATGGCACCAGGCAATCTTCACAATTAAGTTTGGAAAAGATCACACGAACAACATAACCGGAGATGTATTCTACTACATTGAATTTAATAATATCCACATTTGCAGACAGATCGTCACTTACATCACATAAAAGGTCATCAGTCTCAGTCAGTTGACTTTCTTCCGGTACTTCTTCTTCAAGAACACGCCAACCAGACAAAGATACATTTATATAATCCTCTGGAGTTTTATATCTACTTATATTGAACATAACTGTTCTATCCAGCACTAAGGTGTTTCCCGATGAACTTTCGGACAATTCTGTATGTAAGAGAATTCTTTTGAAGGTTCCCGTGAACTCTTTATAAGTTGGGTTGTTGTTATGGCCGTTCCTTGATCTTATTTAGCCAAACAATCTTTCTATATGATCTTGACGCTCCCAAATCCGCTACTTTTTTCGATAATCGCCTCTTAACTTGTGTTAGGTGTCTTTCCTTTTTTTGGTAAAGATTTGCCTTCTCCTCGGCTTTTTTAAGTTTTTTTACTAGCTCCCGTTTCCGAGGTGACTCCAGAACTTCACCCTGCCTTTTGCATCTGCTGGAAGGGCGTCTTTCTCTCTGAGGGGGGGGGGGGGCGATGGCGGGGAAAACGGTCGGCACAGCGTCCTCCTTCAATTGCACCCGAAGCAGAGATCGATTTCTTCTTCTCTGAAGTGGGTAGAACACAATGTACTCCATTTAGATGGTTCCCAGGTATCTCTTTTTACTGCTACGACCCACTTCCTTCGTAGTTCTTCGTCTCGTGGAAACCTAAAAAATCAGCAATTTTGTAATATACGACATTTACATAAAGTGTGTAGTTAATACATTTAACTATAAAGTGCCGTAAAGTACTAATGTTTCGTTTTCGTGTACAACTACTAAACATAAGCTGAAGAAAGTAAAGAGTTTGACTTTAATTACATAACATAGAAACATTACGATTAGTATACAATTGGTTTCTATTTAAATTTACTTACCTATGAAAGGTCATTCCTTCAACTTTCTTTTTAGTTGTGTTGTTGCAACCATATGCTACGCAATAAGGCATCGTAACAAGCTAGCGACCTTAGGGTCGCTTGGGGTTGGCGGCGGGTAGTTGAGTTAGACAGATGCACGTGGCAAAGTATCACTACAACAAACAAAAACAGCACTGACAGGGTGAGTGCGGTGGCGCGACGACGTTCGGCAGGGGGACTGCTCGATTACTCCACTGATCGTTGGCCCAACGACCCTACTGAAAGAAATGTAATTTGTACAGAGGGTCGTTGGCCCAACGACCCATTTTACAAACATTTATAGGTTCGATTACTCCACTGCCTCGTTGGCCCAACGACCATATTTGTTTAGTTTCTGTAAATTGTAAATATAGGGCCGTTGGGCCAACGAACTTATAGTTTTTTATTTACTGGTATGGGTTCGTTGGGCCAACGGTCAGTGGTGTAATTGGGCCATGAATTAATATTAAGCAATAATATTTGAACGAGGTCGTTGGGCCAACGAACCTTAATGGAATTAATCTTACGATGTTCAATAGAGGGCCGATTACACCCCCAGGCGTTGGCCCAACGACCCACGCCGCTGCATTAGCTCATTTCAGCGGCCAGAGGATCGATTAGTCCACTACTTCATACTCCTTCTTCTTATAAGTCCCCTTGCAAGGCAATGTTTTACTTTTTTAGCACTCAAGTTAATATGTAGTTTTAGTGTTGTTCTCGAGATAACATACTAATGTACAGTTGGAGGAATTTAGCTGTGCTCGTGCAGCCCTAATACTACCCTTTCAAAAAACGAACGCTATCTGTGTGGCGGGTTGCGTTTACGTGCTAGCCGCTGAGATGAAGGCGCAAGAATCTCTTAACGACTTTACGTTATTTTCAAAAACACGTTAAACAACAATATAACAACTGAAAAACAATCATAAGTCCTATTATTGTTATTATTTGGTATTCTCTTATTATTTAATTTATAATCACTTCAATAATATTTAATTAATTTTTCAAATGCTAGAATATAATTTTCTAATAACAAATGTTACTTACAATGATTGTTTTTTCATTGGAGTTCTTCAATTCCACTCAAGTTGTCCTCCTCTTCTGGCTCACTGTAACTGCTGTCTGTATCCGAACCAACTGATATAATAAGGGATTCTATAATATTGTCAATCTGGGGTTCTGCGGCTGCATAGTCCCTTTCGATTTTCTCTACGTGCTTGCACTTTACTGACCACTCTTCTGCGTCCATACTTGATATCTTGTCTTCGCATAGAGCTTTAGCTTGATACGTAGTGAAAGATGTATTTCTTATAACCACATGATGTTGACTTCGGCCCAAATTAACTCAATGGGATTGAGGTCTAGGTGGTAGGGCGGAAGTCGTAAGATGTCATGACCCTGTAGTTGAACAGTTTCGTCCAAGGCGTACCGGAAATGCCTTTGTTTATATAGCTGCACAAGTTTGTAGAGTTCAGGATAAAAGGATATCGTCGCAGAATGGTATTCCGTTTTTTGAAAGCCACAACTTCATATCTTGCTTCCTACTTTTTGAAGTAGGAGCTTTATCCATTTGTATGTTATGGTAGGGCGCGTTATCGAATACCAGTACTGAATTTGGTTCTAAATTCGGTAACACTTTTTCCTTTATCCACTTCATAAAAATGTCCCCATTCACATTGTCGTGGTAGTCTCCACTATGGTTGCTTGTTTTCCAACATGTAAAAGCATTGGGCAAGAACCCTTTCTCTCCATCCGCATGGATAATTATTAGTCTCTCGCCCTTGGAAATCAGCACGTGTAACCCTTCATTTGAGCCATTTGATCAAGTTTGGTTAGATACATGAGACGATAGTATATAAGATTCGTTTAAATAAATTATGGGGCGTCCTTGTTCCCTGTAATTTTTCAACGCTCTCAAGTATGTTATCCTCTTCTCTCGGATTTCCAGCTTTTCAATTATAATTTCCTATTGTTTACTGTCCTTCTCCAAGTAAATTCCAGGTCCTTTAATACCCACCTAAAACTTTTCTCACAACCCTGGAAATATATTTTGTCCCTTAGCGCCTCAGTCAAAAGTTTTGCAGTCGGTATTCGATGTTCTTCAACATGGAAGTTGTCAACTATTCTACGTCGTTGACGGTTTAGTAAAACTTGCCTCACACATGTTACTAACCTTCAACTTGTTAAGTTAACTGTTTATTTTAGTCACAACTCGCTCTGACACTCCAGTTGCTGCAGCAGTTCTTTGGCGAGCCTTTGACAACGGAATTTTAACAGTTTGATGGTCTGCCTCTTCCTTCATAAATGTATAAACATTACTCACAATTTCGCGAGCCTGACTATGAATAGGCTTTTGACTTTTGACTTTAACTCAACAGACATTATCGGTAAAAGCGAAGCACAAGCTACACTCAGCACTGTCACAAAACAGACTGATTGTAGCGAGTGTGATGAGTTATTTGGGTCAATACGATTCCTGAAAGGAGGGTTTTAACCATGAGTCAAAGGAAATGTTTTCGGGACGCAGCGCATAATGCTACCCCGCCACCCCTCCCGCCCATCACCACACACTCCAGGTCACGCGCACAGCTAAAGTCCTCGAACTGTATGTAGAAAATATGTCATAACTGATAAAGTAACCACATATATATTAAATACTAAAAATATAATATATACATATTAGTAGGAGTATGTAGTATTATATTAGTATTAGGTCCCACAAATGCTATTATGAGATGACATTTTGTTTTTATCATTACCTGTTTAATATTTATATAACAAGGTTGATATAAAGTATAAGTGGTTTCATATTTAACCAAATATTATATTATTAAATTTCGTTGATAGTTATATTTTGCATGGTTAATAAGAAGTCGGTAAAATGTATTGAAATCCCGTAAACGTTGTTAGACGCATATGTTTTACAAGTTTAGGAATAATTATAATAGTAATATCATATAACATCTTAACGCTATTTCAAACCAGATTATTTTTCATAATAAAATGTATCGAGAATTATTTTGCATCTTAAAAACCTATTATTGTAAGATTTCTCAGGGTCCATAATCCTTAATATCATGTGAAAATTAATAATTGTTAAACAGTTATAACTAGAGTTAGAAGCGTTATTTACATATTTTATGGTGTTTGACATTTGACACAGTTTATTAACATATTATTACACAAGAATGCAATTTTAAACGAACGTTATGTATAGTTCGATAGATGAACCACTTTCACTTAAAGATATTTTGTAATCATTTCAATTTGCAATCTTAAATATTTGGAATCAAACAATTATAAAATACAAATAGCATAACAAGACACACAATGGAAAAATAACACAAGATTTATAAGAAGAAAATATAGTATTTGTCGATTACTACATTGCCTGTGACATAAAATAATTAAGGCTGACTGAGGTTTTGAGTAGGACGTTATGGTGTTAGCTGAATTATTCAATTAATTCAATTTAAATAATTTCGATAAGATGGATATTCTTTTGAAATAATCTATAAGGAATAACTTTTATAAACTATATCAGGACTCATCCTTAATACAAACACTTATTCATTGATATAGAAAATAATTATGCAATAAATCTACACTATTTAAAACGATGTGTTATTGTTTGACCACAATAAATCGATACTGGAAGTATATGAGATATAATATAAATAAAAATATGTTTTAAATGTTCAAGAATTAGTGGAGATTGTTTATACCAGTTTATTCATAAAAATATTTCTATGAAATATAAATATTTTATATTTTGCTTGCGATACTTTGATAAATTATTTTTCATGCATACAAAACAATCAGGTAATACAGTTTTATTTGTTAAGCCTGACCGTTATTTGGAAGCAACGAAATATATAATTTTATTTTAAACATAGGTCTGTGGTAAAAGAGAATTGGATACAAGCAAAATATAAACATCAACTGTGATGTGTGTAAACTGTTGATGGTTTTTGAAATATCAAGCAAAGAGAATAACAACATAATAACAGGGTATAAGCAATTTAAAAAATATTACAGATTTTAAAAGAAAACTTAATTTTAAATTTAAGAATTATATCAGATTATTGGTTTTAATATCATACACATTGTATATGTCTGACTACTACATTTTAAACTCGATTTAATATTAAATCTGCTCAAATCAACAGTTAGACCAGTGTTGTAGTTTAAATTAATGAAATCGCTGATTTTGTTTTTATATACAAAAATTAAGTAATATATAGTTATTTTAAAAGCGTTAATTCATAGACTGGCATCAACTGGTGAAACGATTGCAATGCACATATAAAATTGTAATACTAATCTTAGAAATGAAATGATAGACGTTAATTTTTATGGTGAGGCTGGTCTCTTTAGAATCCTTATTCTGCTCTTCCTCATGTGCCATTGGCTTTTACGAGGATCTTAACAAAGATTATAAGGGGAAGAGTCGATACAGTACAAGACCCACAGACTGGTTTAAAATCTTACTTCAGTGTATCTTGCCATTTGAAAATAGGTGTCGGTTTTGTTTTGAATTTTGTTGGAAACTAAGGATTTTAGGGGCTGATGAAGCCAAATGTATTTTTTTTGTAATTACGACATCTATCAACGGCAATCACTGATGTCAATTGTTATTCAAGACAATTATATGATTCAAAATATAGCAATGGAATGTTTTCAAACAATTGAAGTGGTTGTGAAGTTCTAAGCTTTGTGCTTGAGACTGGACGAATAAAGGGAAAGAATTTTCAAAGCAGCCATGGTTTAGGTTATTGATCTAAAATTATTATTATGCCCTCGTTCCCGGAAGCCAGCTTATCCGTGTGGCCTTACTTTTTTCCTGGTCTCTGTGCTGTTGTCGTGTCTTCTAAATCAATCTGCTCTTCTTCGTTTGATTGACAGAACATGTCATCATCAAAATTTATTGGTGACTAGGGAAATACTTCGGTTTCCTCGATACACGGCTCCGTGAACTCGTGCACAAACGTGATGGAAATATTAAAAAACATCAAGATTTTTTGTATTAATTTTGTGCCTTAAAATAGTTATGTGTTTTAATTTGTAATCAAGTCTATTTACAAATTTTGCTTATAAAAATCTTTTTTTTAGTTTTCATAGTGGTTTCTCATAAGATAAATATATAAACATGTTTCCTAACGCTCAGGCAAATCCCATGGCATGCATCATCGAACCAATGTCCCTTATGCAGAAATGAGGATTCAAGCAAAATTTCAAGTCAATAGGTAAGTTAATCCTCACAAACATTTATGCACCCATTCCCATTGCCATGCAGAGGAAGTTGTCAGAAAAACATTAATGATCTTGAACTACGTCCCTTATCTCCAAGGGAAAGGGGATTAAATAATTATCGTCATTTATCCCAAGGAATCTCCATGTCAATTTTTTTTTAAATCCATGGGTCCCTAAATCCTCTAGGATTGTCGTAAAGAAATGTGGAGTTGGCCCTAGAACTTCGTATCTGTAGTTCAACATTTGGACCACGTCAGTGTTGGTTAAAATCTAAGGATCAGAATACCGTCCAGCAGTATTGTTCGAATATGGATTTAGTTAGAGGGATTTACTATACTTGAAATAAGAAATAGGTTTATGATGATATATTATGTGTATGTGACAATAGTTCCACATAGTTCGGTGCCTCGTAACGAGGGTTGTTGTTATTATAAAGACAGTTTACTTTGTAATATTTTGAACAGTCTATCAGTTATACTCAATAAATACACATCTCGTTAACCTATATACAAGTTTTATTATTTAATAGGCATCAACCTAACCTTTTCCAGATCAGAAGGTTAAGTATTCAGATCAAGTCGAAGTCACCAATATAGGAAAAGGTTTGGTTGATTTCTATTAAATAACAAAACTTGTATATAAATGGTGACGAGATGTGAATACAATTGAGGCAGTTTTATTCTGTAAGTCAAAATGTGCCCTGACTAGGGGCCGTGACGTGCATGAATATGAAACGAGAGGCAGAGACAACTACTGTACTGGGCGACACAGAACGGTGGTTTATGAACACCTACCCTCGCAGGCAGGTGTCCGTTTCATCAACAGTTTGCCGGATTCCATGAAAAACGTACAAACGCCTAAGGCGTTAAAAACTCGTCTGAAGCGCTTTTTAGCGTCTAAAGCATTCTATAGCGTCGACGACTTTTTGAATTATATTTGGGAGACCTCCAATCTAGAAGACTGACACTGGCGTTGGCAGTGGAGAGAATTGGCGAGTAAGTGGTATGGATGAATGTAACGATTGTATGTCTGAATGTGGTATTGTGAACGAATGTAAAAATTATAGATTTATTCGGTATGACTTTTGCCACATAATTGTAATATTATCAACGGCAATAAAAGACTTGACTTTGATAGACTGTTCAAAATCTTACAATTTAAACAAAAATCTGTCTTAATAATAACAATCCTCGTTGCTAGGCACTGAACTATGTGAAAATAAGGCCACATGTAAGTTAAATGCTTCAGGACATTATACATTGGCTTTTTGAAGAGAATTGGCCAGTTCTTTTACTTGTACATGTATATGATAAAAAATCGATACTAATGTAGTTTCAATAAAGATTAAATCACGCTTTTGCCGTTCATACAAATTTTATATAAACATATATATGTTTAGTCACGTCAATGATGTAGAAGCAATTAGAACTAAAAATATATTACGTTTATATTAACCAATGTAATTTTTTCTTTACCGACAAAAAATTAATAATGTACAAGTTACCTCATACCTGCATTTAATTAATATATAATTTATAATAATATTTAGAGTTATATATATATATATATATATATTTATATTTTAATCAAATGTATTCACGCTCATAATGAAGATAAAATTACTACAGTGCAAGAGGAGCGGCTGCCGTACCGCCTGCCCTTGTCCATAGTGGACTAATCGGTCAGTGGAGTAATCGACCCTTTTCATTTGAAATGAGATGTCTTATTTGATCGGGTCGTTGGGCCAACGACCCAGTGGACTAATCGAACCTCTATAAATTATAAAACGGGTCGTTATTAAACAATTTAACTTGTTACTGTAATAGGGTCGATGGCCCACCGAACCATATTACGCTATTAGTATTTGTAAGTAAATTTTGGATCGTTGGGCCAACGAACCTTGATTGTAAATTTACTGTTTAAATTGTAAATACGGTTCGTTGGGCCAACAACCCATTTTAGTTATGTTTTACTTTATGAAACAAATCAGTCCGATTACACCACTGATAGTTGGGCCAACGACCCTCTTATTTAAAACTAAACTAATGTTTGGGTCGTTGGGCCAACGATCGGTGGAGTAATCGAATTAGACCCCTCGGCAGGGGGGCGGCTCGATCACTCCACTGATCGTTGGCCCAACGACCCTCCTGGAAGAAATGCAATTTGTACAGAGGGTCGTTGGCCCCAACGACCCATTTTACAAACGTATAGAGGTTCGATTACTCCACTGGTTCATTGGCCCAACGACCCTATTTGTTTCATTTGTGTAAAGTGTAAATAAAGGGTCTTTGGCCCAACGAACCTTATATTTTTTATTTACTGGTATAGGTTCGTTGGGCCAACGATCAGTGGTGTAATTGGACCATGAATTAATATTAAGCAATAATATTTAAAGGGGGTCGTTGGGCCAACGAACCTAAGTGAAATGAATCCTACGATGTTTATAAGAGGGGCAATTACACCACCAGGCGTTGGCCCAACGACCCACGCCGCTGCATTAGCTCATTTAAGCGGTCAGAGGGTCGATTAGTCCACTACTTCATTCTTCGTCTCCTTCAAAGCCCTCTTGCAAGACAATGTTTTATTTGTTTAGCATTTAAGTTAATATGTGGTTTAAGTGTTGTTTTCTAGATATTAATGTACGTAGAAAATATTTCATAACTGATAAAGTAACCCAATAAATATCAAATAATGAAAGGTAAAAATATTAATATAAATTTGTTATATTATATCAATATTAGTATCCACAAATGCTATTATAAGATGGCATTTTGTTTTTATGATTACCTTTTAATATAAAAAAAACAGTACGTGGATTGCTCAGCAAATAAATTGTTACTGTTTTAAATTAATACTGATATTAATATTAAATTAATATCAAATAACTGTATGAATATTCCCAAGTAGAAGCAATTACTATATTTTATTCGCACACCCAATACATAAGTTATCCTACGTATTTCTTTCATTCATACAAAACAATCAGGTAATACAGTTTTACAGTTAATACTCGTATTTGTTAAGCCCGACCGTCATTTTGAAGCAATGTAATTTATAATTTAGAATTGAATACATGCCAAATGTAAACAACTATGACATGTGTGAACTGTGGATGTTTTTTTTTACTATCAATCAAAGAGAATTACAAAATAATAAGTGTATGATCAATTACAGATATACGATAAAAAATATTACATATATTAAAAGAAAACTTAAATTTAAATTTAAGAATTACTATATCAGGTTTGGTTTTACTATAATAAACATTGTACATATCTGACTACTACTTTTAATCTTGAACTAATATGAAATCTGCTCAAATCAACAGTTGGGCCAGTGTGGTAATTTACATTAATTAAATCGCTGATTTTGATCATTTTTGTGAAGAGGCTGGTCTTTTTTTAATTCTTATTCTGCTCGTCCTCATATGCCATTGGCCTTTGACAGGAGCGTAACAAACATTGTAAGGGGAAAAGGTGGCACAGTACAAGACTCAAAGACTGAAGTTTAAAATCTTACCTAAGTGTAAAATCTTACCATTTGAAAATAGGTTTCTGTTTTGTTTTGAATCATGTTGGAAACTAAGGGTTTTAGGGCCTGACGATTTTTTGGTAATTGCGATTTCTATCAACGGTAATCACTGACGTCAATAATTGTTCGGGTCCGGTTATGATTTAAAATACAACATTGAAATATAAATGTTTTTAACAATGTAGGTGGTCATGACGTCCCAGGCTTTTTGCTTAAAATTGAGTAAATGAAAAGGAAGAATTTTTAAAGCATCTATAAGTTAAGCTATTGATCTAAAATTATTATTATGCTGTGATTTTAATATACTATTGAACAAACTCAGTTACCCTTAATGGTCTTCAAACTAAAAAAAATACCATACTTAAGCGGGAGTTGTTTTTTGCTTCTAAAAATGTGAAATTCAGTTATTACGATGACTGTGGTGTATCTCGACTTACAAAATAGG
Source organism: Homalodisca vitripennis (assembly GCF_021130785.1). Classification (NCBI taxonomy): domain Eukaryota; kingdom Metazoa; phylum Arthropoda; class Insecta; order Hemiptera; family Cicadellidae; genus Homalodisca; species Homalodisca vitripennis. The sequence goes on from NW_025776301.1 coordinate 145,126, forward strand.
CAAAAATGCAACTGTGAGACATAACATAGGGCAACATTCTAGAAATTCTGAAAGGTATCAAACATTTAAAAATATGTCCGATAGGACAGACCAAGAGTTCTACTGATTGTTCTACTACTACTACTGCAGAATAGAAATATGATTCAATATGCTGACGACACGACTCACTGTATTAGATAAAAGGAATACAATCTGAAGTGAAGTCATTCATTAAGCTGAATTAATGCATTGATCCGTTTTCAATGATAAATTTGAAAACAAACCTTTCAAAATCAAACATGCTGAAGTTCTACCTCAGAGAACTGGAACAATACCTACCCGCGCTGATGGTATATGACGTTCTCTTGGTAGAAGCTGAATCCACCAATTTCCTTGGTCTATAACTTGATAGAAGGTTCATATGGGAACCATATTTGTCTTACGAGGTTACATTATGAGGCAGCTCTTCAAAATAAAATGTGATTTAGAGTACAACAGATCTGTAAGAATACCTTGAAAATTATATTCTAGAGTCTTGTAAAAATGCCTTCAGGGAGCTTCAAGTGTTAACTTCACCCTGTCTCTATATTCTCGAGGTCACTCTGTACTGTCGTTTCAAATGCAAAATAGTCCAAGGCAGAGACGTCCACTAATACGACATGAGAGACAGGGACATCTTCTGAAATAAACAACAAAGAACGACAGCGTTTCAACACCTGCGGTCGCAAATTGGCGTGAAACTAATTAATAAACTCCCTGATTATTAAACATCTAAATAATTTCAAAAAATAAAATCTCGATTAAAAAACCTCTTGGTGTCAAAGGGGTTTTACTCCGTTGAATAGTTCATGACCTGTGACTGGGAAGAACATATTTGAATATTATAATGGATAGTGAAATATAAATCCCAGTTCTGATATTGAAAGCTATGACTAAAGGCTTATTGTTGACGTTATAAGTAGTATTATAGATACAATTTTAGTAACATAGACACATGCTATATAACTGTATGATTCTTTATGCAATAAAAGATATTATTATTATTACTATCATAAGTTCATACCTGCGTCCGGAATAAGTAAGCCGTTATTAGCGGACATAGTGATAAAAGCTGTGACGAGGAAAGAAGCTTCGATCTCATGCTCTTTCAATTCGTCGTGTTATTTTTGGAGTTTGAAACCCATTAAGTAGATGTATTGGCCCCCTAAATACTTCTGGTATTTCAACATCAATTTGGTACACCTTCCTAAAAAGCTTTAACATGTGCGCACCGATCATAATATTTTAGATTCCTAAGATTATTCATGTAAAACGTTAAAGAAGAGCCGATGTTTTGAAATTAACGGGCACCTAGTGCCTGAAAGTTTTACAATGTACACATCATGGTATAATCCACTAAACTCTCGGAATCTCGGAGCTCCAGGTAGTGAAAGTTGTTTAAACAATTATTTCTTCTTATCTAGACTTTGATCCTTTGGCTTATAAAATTTATCATAACATTCTTTTGTACATGTCTGAGTACGAAATATGTGTTCCTATTTCGACTACCCATTCATTGAAAAAAATATAAGTTACATTTATGCAACCTGAAAATATACGTTTTTGGTACACAAGCTCAGCCCCTGTTATCCAATTAAACACAAAAGGAGTTCAATAATTATGATTGGTTTAAAATTGTGTTTCATAAAATTCCAATACCTAAATTTCAGACACTCGTAGGACGTTTCAAAAATGTTTTGCTTAGGGACTACACCTCCATGGTCCTAGACGAACCTCCTTGGTCATAGTCACTGGTACTCAACGCAAATACCAACTTTGGTCCAAATCCGTCAATCGACATGTGACATGCGTCTAGAGTAATTTATTGTTTAAAACATGGAACAATGGTTCGGATTCAGTGCGTGTCCCACCTTTTCTCAAAGGGCGCTTAAATATCTTGCAAGGATAATAACATGTACACATATAATATTCAAGGACATTCTATTGTACCGTATGACGATAACACATGGGGGTGGTGACTTCTGAGGTCGTAGTAATAAATACTAGAAAAACAAAGTTTACTTATAAGTCCAGTTTAATTACGAAAACTTAAAAGCACCACTTTTAGATGGTAAAGGAAAAATTATGTAATGCCACGTTGCTGCCAATTTGAATATAATAACTAAAAGTATATCTTCTAGGTGGGCCTAAAATATCCAATGTTCTATTGAATTAGGCGTACGACGTTTTACTTTACAAAACAATAATATTTCACTTCCTATAGGTAGACTCACAACCCGGGTATCGGCGTCTTGGCACAAGACATTGAAGCTGTAGTCTAAGAACGGTTATTTCTAGAAGAGGAGTAGAAGTTGGGAAGTGGTAGCCATCTATTCAAACAACACGTGAGATACATCAGCTACGTAAACTCGCCTAAAACAAATTCGCGACGGTATTAGCCATTTAATGATACAAATTACTATTTATAACAACGTGCTCGTCGCCATAAGGACGACGCCACAACCTTTATCTATCTCAATCAAGCAAATAAAAGATCTTCAAGGGTAAGTTACTTTACTATTCACATCTTTACTTTACGTTATATTCATTTTTATACGTTTGGCATCAAAGGGCTAATTTAATAATACGAAAAGATAAATTTTACTTACGGACAAAGCGCGCGAGGTCTGATCGGTTACGTAGTTGGGCTGCTACAAAGGGTTAGAAGAAAAAATTCATACGCGTGCCAATGAGGTAGTTACTCCGCCCAATAATTTAGTTCCGGAACATTGGATGTAAAATAATATTATATTATACTGGCTGATTAGGTTGCGAAATTTACATTGTATGAAATTTAATTAACTAATTTACGGTACAGAATATCCCCCCTGTTTTGATTTCGCAACGTAATTAGTCGCTTTACTTTAAACATATTCTAAATAACAAACTTAATTCAACCTTTTATTCATTACATACATTCAAATTCAACCATAACAATACGATAGCGCGGGGTTTCAAAAGTTTCCTATCAAATCCGTTAGATTGCATGCCAATGCAGTTCTATGACTGCTCGCTTAGGGACCAAAAATAGAAGATCGATTTAGGCAAACTATTTTCATGCAGTGCACGTTGCAGCGTTTTAGAATTTGCGGGTCGTTGCAAGAATAAGGGCATTTAAGGCGATTAAATCGTAAACAAGTGTAGTGTAGTGTTTTGTTATATAGGCGCCACATTCATACTTCTTTTTTGCATTCATACCAGTGTTTTGTGTATAGTGTTTTGCCATTAAATACCCTGAGACTTGCGGACAAGTTACCAATATGGATCGAATACTTTGGAATGAAACGTCCCCTCACGAGAAGCTAAGTCTCACATTCCTTATTAATACTGCATTACTCTTAATACATATTTACATACAACATCCTATACATCTTACATCTACATGGATTTTAACACTTTAAATATATCTACAAAATTCAAAATTTCGGCATACATACAAAACACAGACAATTTTTCATATTTGATTCCCTCATTACAAACAGGATCAACTCTGTCTCATTTCTTTATACAAAGTCTACCTACAAACTCTTTTCCTATATTTTATTTCCATTGAAACATTCGTTAAGAATTCACCAAACAATTAACTTCCTGGATTTTATCTTATCTTTTAAATTTGGCAGCAAGAGGTTCCTTAAGCTAGGGATGCTACAAAGTTTTTTTTATACAGAACAGGTCTTAATTTGGTTTTAGATCTACAATATGAACTTTTTTTACATTCAAAACATATTCAGTGTGTTGTACAATACAAGTTACAGGGCTTAAAAAATATAAAATTCTATAAACTCCTACATATTTTGGTGCTAATTTTGCACAAAACTTTTCTACCTTATTGCTTAAATAGTGGGTTCTAATCCATACTAAGGAATGCAACTTAAAGGGATGTTTTACACTTTGCTCTGAGTACCTTTGTCTATTACTGTTATGTGCTATACTCCTTTTTACATTCACCACAGCTCTCTTTAAATTGTTTACAACATTTCCTTGGACAAATTCTCACCAATTAGATCATTTAGCTTCCATAAATTAGATAAAGCATTATTACAGGAATGATTAAACATTAAATCAAAGGCAGCAAAACCAGTGCTTTCATTATGGGCGGTGTTTAAACTTAATTGTATATAGCCTAGGTCATTATCCCAATTACTATGACAGTTGTGATAGAAACTACGTAATAATGTAGATATGTTTCTAATATGCCTTTCTGATTGATTTCCATTAGCCCTGTAAGGCGCTAGTCTACGGTGTTCAATAACAGTGATATAAAATATGCGGCATTGTCTGACACTATTATTTTAGGTACAGAAAAGTTGTTAAAAATTATGCGGTCTAATTTATTACATATTTCAGCACTCTTACATTCCCTCAAAGGGATTAGCCATAGAAATTTACTAGCGGCATCTACAACTACAAGTAAATATACATTGCTGTTTCTAGTTCTCACTAAGGGACCCAAAAGATCTATGAATAAACAATCCATATTGTTCTTAAATGGCACAGATACTAATTCGCCTTCATATTTTCTTTGGCACACTTTACTCATTTTACAAACATTACATTCTTTGACTTTTGCCTTTATAATTTCGTCTAAATCAGGTCTATAAAAATACTGATTAATTTTTCTTTGCGTTCTAGCAATGCCTAAATGACCTCCTATTAAAGAACTGTGGAAGAATTCATATACTAAATCAATTAACTGTACAGGCAAAAATATCTTACTCTTACTTTTTACATTCCTTTTGTACATCAGTAAATTGTTTTTTATAAAATAACATAAATTATTACTATTGCTTTTTACAGATTGAATGATTCGCTGAGTTTCTTTATCTTGAAGTTGATATTTTTCTAAATCTTTAAACGCTAATGGCAAATTATTGATTAACAACCACAAATTATCCTTGTTATTGCACTTATTATTTATCTGCATTTTAGGCTTTACATTAGATGTTCGTTTACATGTTTGCCTTCGGGAGGAGTTTGAATGGCAGAAGGAAATCGATAATCTATTTTTATCTTGGTCTGGAACGTTCCGGCAGTTACTGGGGCTCGGATCAGCTGTTCCCGTCGACTCGCCCTCAAACATACGTGATAGGGCATCTGCCAGCGCATTATCGGTGGAACTTTTAAATTCCACCTCAAATGGCAAATTCAAAATCCTCTCGATCCACCGGGCAAGTCTTCCTACCTTCCTTTTGTGATTGAGGACATAGGATAAAGCTTGGTTATCAGTTATTAATTTAAAGGTTCTTACTTCTAAAAATTCGTGCCATTTTTCTATGCAAATTAGTGCACTCAGAGCTTCTTTTTCATAAACAGTATATTTTAATTCGGCATCAGTAAATTTCCTAGAGTAATAGGCTATTGGCATTAATTCATTTTGGTCGTTTTCCTATAACAAACAACCACCTGCGGCTATTCCACTAGCATCTGTCATTACTATAAATTGCTTTGAAAAATCGGCTAACTGGAGTACAGGAGGATTCATTATAGCTTCTTTTAACTTTACAAACGAATCTTGACATTCACTTGTCCAAACAAATTTAGCGTTTTTCCTTCTTAAACGATTTAAAGGATTACATAATTCGGCATAATTATTTATAAATTTTGAAAAGAAATTGGTCATACCTAAAAACTGTGAAATTTGCTTGGCGTTCTTAGGCGGCATAAATTCTCTTATACTCCTTGTTCGCTCGGGATCTATAGTTACTGTATTATTTTTTATTAAGTTCCCCAAAAAGGAGATTTCCTCAAAACAAAACTTTGCTTTCTCTAGGTTTGCCGTTAAGCCATGTTTGCTTAGTCTATTTACAATCTCTCTGACATGTACTAAATGCGAATCAAGGTCTTTACTGTACACTAAGATATCATCACAAAAATTTATCACATATTTAAATTTTATATTGTCTAGGACTTTATCCAGATAGGCGGACAATACAGCACTACCAACATGTAAACCAAAGGGTACTCGTATAAATTTATATTTACCAAATATAGTGCTAAATGAGGTAAGATCTTGACTATCAGGTGATAATGGACATTGCAAAAAACTTTTTCTTACATCTATTATTGAAAAATATTTTGCTCCACTAAGATGTTGATAATAATTATTTAAATCACCAATGGGAAAATCAATTTTCTGTAACTTTTTATTTAATTCGGTATAATTGACTACAAGTCTGTTCTTTTTGGTTAAAAAGGCTGGACTGGAGTAGGCTGAAGTACTGGGTTCAATTATTCCTTGGTCCAACCAATCCTGTATTATTGTTTTCATCTTATTTACAGTAGGAGGGCTCATAAAATAAGGCCTAATATTTACAGGTGTGGGGTCATTTAGAACTAATCTCACTTCCAAATCTAGAGCCTCTCCTAATTTTGGATTAAAAACATTTGGAAAATCCCCTATAAGGTTTTGTATCTCAGCCTCAGCTCTAGTGCACCCTATTTTTACATCAATGCTGTTTACTTCATGTTCAAAAGGCTGTTGTCTGACAATAGTTATTTTCTCATTACAATTGAATTTAAAATAACATGAATCTCCATCAAGATCTAAAATTAATTTGCTATTAGATATAAATGGGTTTCCCAATACAATGTCCCATTTTAAATTATCCAATACAATAAATTTTACTTTCCAACAAAATTTAGAAATTTTTATCTTAGCATAACAGTAACCAAAACATTTTATTTCAGTGTTATTTGCAGCAAACATTCTATCATCTGACTTCATTAATTTAGAAACATTTTTATTCAACAATAGGCTATCATAAAATTCTTTACTAATTATATCTCTTGTAGCACCAGTATGTAATAAGCAGTTTGTTTTTACATTTTTACCCACTATAGCTTCAATTAAAGGCATATTATTACACTGTCTAACATTTAGTCTTAAATTAGGTTTTCTATAGTTTAATTTACTCCAATTTTTAATTACCTTACCATAGACTCTCATAAAATAGTGTTTTTCTTTTCTTACTGTATTACTATTTATAAAATTATTATTCTTAAACTTATGAAACCGGGGAGAGATATTTTTAGGTGTTGTGTGTAATACCACTCCCCTACCAACTAGTTTTTTGGATTCCTAAAACAGTTTTTTGCTAAGTGACCAGGCCTATTACAATAATTGAAACATAGCTTTGGGTTTTTGACAGTAGGCCTACTTTTTCTAAGTTCAACTTGTGGTGGATACATGTTGTTAACATATGTCTTACTTAAATTGTCCCTTAAGTTATCATTGAAGGTTATATTGTTACTAGCTATACACACATTTTCCAAATCTGTAAAAAAATGGGATTGTTTTCAAAAATTAACTTATTTCTATCTGTAGGCTTAATACCTCTTTTTATACAAGTTACCAAGTCCTGTTCACTTATGTTACACAATAAAACTTGACTGAGCTCTTTGATGTCATAGATGTATTCATACAGTGGCTCATCAAACCTTTGTGGCCTATAAACTAAATCTAGTCTCAGTCTTTCAATTAGGCCTACAGGGATAAAAGCACTAATTAATTCCCTGTGTAGATAGTTGACATTTGGCATGACAAACTTACACTGTATTATTTTGGCTAAAAGTGGACCTTTTGCATAACATGGTAACAATGCTAAAATTTCATTTTCTGATAGGCTAGTTTCACATTTTAGTTTTAACAAAGTTTTCAAAAAGTTTATTAGCTCAGGTACTACTAAGCCATTTGTTACTGTAAAATGTTGTAAATAACATTCTACAGGGTTGTTTAACTTATTAAACATATTTAAACCAGACTTAGGTTGACTAATTACAATCATTGTTTGCATTATAAATAGGCATTATAGGCAAAGTGGGGGTACTGGCAGTAGGCTGTGATATTGTTGGTGGTTGTACAGAAATAGGGCCTATTTGTTCTTTCACTGCCTGTTCCATAGCCTCATCTTGTTCTAATGATTCATTTAAATTGGCTACTAACACTTTAAGCTGTTCTAGGTTCACTGTAGGTAGCAAGTTTTTAGCTAACTGTTGTTCAACATTTACTAGCCTACACTTTAAAGCTGATAAAGTTTCACTATGTACAGAACTTAGTTCTAGCTGGTTGTCTAAAAATAAACGGTTTATTAAATGTTTACATTCTTCTTGAAATTTAGTGATTTCTAAAGGGGAACTATCACTGTTCAATTCACTGCACCCATGTTCTAATAAAATCACTTTTTCACTGAGAAGTTGTACTTCCTGATTGTGGTCTATTTTTAATAGGCTACTAGCAGTAGGTAAAATATTGTTTCTCAAACACTGTCTTAAGGACTTTCTGAGTTCATTTACTGTACTGTCACTATTTAATTTAATACCTCTAGATATCAGTTCAAATACCAACTCATCTTTAGACAAATATTCTATTTTAATGGCAGGCATTGTGGCGTTTTCACTCAGTTTCACCCAGTTGATGGCAGAGTAGGCACATCAATAGCAGATTCGCGCAATAAATGTGTGTACCGTATGACGATAACACATGGGGGTGGTGACTTCTGAGGTCGTAGTAATAAATACTAGAAAAACAAAGTTTACTTATAAGTCCAGTTTAATTACGAAAACTTAAAAGCACCACTTTTAGATGGTAAAGGAAAAATTATGTAATGCCACGTTGCTACCAATTTGAATATAATAACTAAAAGTACATCATCTAGGTGGGCCTAAAATATCAAATGTTCTTTTGAATTAGGCGTACGACGTTTTACTTTACAAAACAATAATATTTCACTTCCCTTCACAATAGGTAGACTCACAACCCGGGTATCGGCGTCTTGGCACGAGACATTGAAGCTGTAGTCTAAGAACGGTTATTTCTAGAAGAGGAGTAGAAGTTGGGAAGTGGTAGCCATCTATTCAAATGTCGCGTGACGACCACACGTAATTTAATTTTAAAAGTTCTCGGGTTCTAATGCGGACACGGTGATGGAATCTAGCCCAGGTTGCTGTAATAAAAATTCTCTCCTCGGTTGGCCAAATAAAACAATTTAGTTTATTTCGAAAACAATTTGAATTTTATTGCATAATTTAGAATCAGTTGAACAATTACAAATTTAGAACGGGAGAGAGAGCGAGAGAGCGATTTCACGCGAGCTCGACGCGTTCAAAACCCTGGCACGACTGCGACTCAGAACAACGAACTCCAGGGAGCAGCGTTGTTCCAGACGCTACCTCAGCAAATTCCTGCCTGTTTACCACCCAGTAACTGCGCAGCTACTCTGGGTATGGAAAATTACCAGGCTTACTGCTGACAGACTTGGACTTACAATTCATGTGCTGAATTAAAATATATATCTTCTCCACCTGCACTGCTTAACCTAATAAGTCTGGCTGCATATATTCATTACTTGTTACTACAATTAAATGTTATGCTGAATAAAAATAAAATATATTACTGATAATTTAATATTTTAAATTGGCTGATTAAGACCGCATACGATGTTACCGGTCTGGTCTCAGAACTATATGCTGGGGTCGTCACACTCCCCCCACCTTAAAACCATACTTGTCCCCAAGTATGAGGAACCATCAGCCAGCAGCCAGAGGAAAAGTCTCTAATCTGCAGGGGAGGATCTCTGTCCTATCCTTTAGCAAGAAAATCTTAGTATATATTCATTAATTACCATGCCAGCTGTCACTCAGTAGCCTCAACTAAACGAAATTTAAATAAACAATTGAGTTCCCTAAAAAGGCAGAAATTTCTTTTAACAAAAAAAGAAGTATGCAAACGCGATACGTAATTCTTTAATTCGATCCGATCGCTCGCTCTCTTCTCAATGATTGAACACAAAAGATTTCAGGCTTACAACACATATATCATGGTATACTACGATACTAATTCAAGACCAGTCATTAACATCAGATAAACATTATCTCTAATGACCCAAATACGACTACCTAACCATTAACACATTTAAAGCAATACGTAGTACAAGGGAACTAACCAGTGCTTCTAAACTTAATCTAAAATACTTAAACGTTTCAAGTTGAACTACAACACAACTACATTTGATTATTCTGGTTGAGCACTCCAGGATAACTATGGTTTGATGGGTTTAATTTTAATAATTAAAAATATTAGTTGATAACATACCACATTTTGCAGAGCCTAATTAAAATTAAAATAATTATAAAGTGGTAGTCTTCTTTGTGAATTTTGAACGCTACTCCCCCATTCCTGGTTAAGCCTCGTGGGTTTTCACTCGGGGCCGGTTTCCTCAGTCACCCCTACTATGGATTATAATGGAGTTATCCTGAGTTAGTTCACTTGTACGTTGACTATAACACAAAACCATTATAATATGCTCAGCCAATAAGTAGCATGTCATGAATGACATCAAACTTAACTAACAAAATAAATCATTAAGAAACATCCTCAAGAACAGTACAAAAATTGCTAACATCTTAATTGTTCTTATTAAGCTACTAAGGCATCGACCAAACCATTACAGTACTACATTCCATAAGGGCCCTGACAAAATGACTTAAAACTAGTGGCTCGACCCAGTTTAGTGGGTGGCCGTTACACTGTAAATGCGAGGGGGGTCTCTGGAAAAGCGGTTCAAAAACCTTTCATCTTTTAAAAAGTTTGCGTTGACGTTCTCCTGAACATCCAACAACTGGAGGACACATTCCTCACACTTCTCGACTTTCTTCAGTTTCATGACAGAAACAACAACAAAAAAAAACTAAAACTAAAGGTTCCGCCCCCCACGCTTGGTTTTTAAGGGCATTGTGGACCTGGGGGCTCCCCAAGGTTTTCACCTCGCTTACCCCTGGAAACAGGGTAGCTCACCGAGACCTTCCTCCTACATTTCATTACATTCTACTGATGCCTTAGAGCTTAAAATTAACATAAGCCAAAAATGTTCATATAAAACTCACAATTCACTTAAAAGAAAACTAACAAACGAATTACAACTTTACTACTTCGGCCAGACTGGAGACGTTACACCGCTTAGTTGGTTGCGCAAGCCAACTAGGCAGTTGCGACAAGTTAGTCTAACAATTAATTATTGTTGAACGCATGGGTATCAAGCCAACAATGGGTTACACAGTCCAGAACTTTGGGGTAAAGGTAGGATCAGGGTTAAGGGTATGTTTGGATGGCCGGCAGGTCCTTTCCTGTGCCCCATGTGGTTGTCTCACATGTTTATCTTACTTACATTTTGTCAATCGCTTAAAATATTAGCCAATTATCGAATAATTTGGAAAATTATATCTCCAAGTCTGCCTGATCAGAACACAAGATCAGTTACACATTCCACAACACTACAATTTAACAAATTAAAATGTTACATCTAAAAACATGGTTACATCAACAATCACCAATCTAACATAACTACAAGTACATTCCTTAATACATCTTCCAGTGTCTCCTTTAACAACTGTCCCGTGTGCACACATCTCTCAACACAACTTGACTAGTCAACCACAATTAACACAAATTGATCTTTCCTTACTCAAGTTCTTTGAAAGATTATTCTGTCACAGCATTAACACGAATGTCTGGAGCAATCGGTATGGAGTTTGCCAAGCAAAACTTCCTCACCATACCACAGTGAGTTGAGGGACTCACACTTATTCAGAGTGTCATTACTCACAGTTACAAAGCTTGTATCACGTCCCGCAGTCGCTCGAGATTAACAACTTCGACTGCCTCCACGTTCTGTTCAACATCGTTTATCTCTCCAGGGTTCACACCCTCTTGGTCTCCTTCAGGACTGTCTAGTGACGTCAGGCCTCTCACTGTTGCGAAGACCTCGGTCAGAGTGGCGGAGCGACGCTGTCGGCGACGGTTCCGGCGACTCGACCACCATGCCATCACAGGCATAACAAATCTGTAACACATGTACACAAGCATCAGGATTGACACTAACCCAAAACTACCAGCAGCTGCCACTTTTGCAGCATAAAACCTTCGACCAAACAGAATGTGGGACTTCAGATGGCGGACTACGTCCTCCGGACGGTACTCCTTAACACCTAATGTGCCCAGCCGTTCGTTCAGTCCCTGCAGGACTTTCACAGCCGTCTCCTGCTCAGAGCTAAACAGCTCCTTCTCCTCGCTTGTGTAAATTTCTTCCACATTTGGAAACACAATTTCACTTATCTGTTCTGAGAACACAGAGCTGCCGTGAATACGGGCAGGCACCTTGAATTCTTCAGAGACAACATCACACATATCAATTCCTCTAAATTCACCGACCCCCTTCACTACCGCGGAAGTTATATTCAGGGTCCCGTCACTAGTTAGACAGTTCAAAGTCAATCTGTGCTCCTCTGAGGCACTGTATATCCATCGGCTTGGAGTTTTGACAAGTACCGGGGACCTTAATCCCGATATTAATTTTCTACCACAGAGCCTCACTTGCTCGTAATGAAACATCTCAACCGCACAATTTGGTCTCTTGCTTACGCTTAACAGGACATTCGATAACGGGCAAACAATCAGTTGTTCCCCTCGACACTCTCGGTCGAATTCCAATTGATTGTACATCGAGTACATCAACCGATCCTTACTGATCAATAATTTTTGGGTACCAACTTCCCACTGGGTCCATACTTTGAGAGAGGCATCATACACCGGATAGATAATAATATCATATAATTGGAACATCTTATTATCGTTTGAAAGAGGCAACCTCATCACTACCCTTAAGGTGTGAATCGTTGTATAACTATGAACAACTACAGCAGAATAAAATTGATGAATATTTTCTAATTTAACAGGTGAATACAATTTAGTCGTTGGAGGTATAACCTTTTCGATTTCCTTCAAAATTCTTAGATACTCATGAGGTGTTAGCAAGTTACTGTCAACCTTCCCAGCTGCTAAGCTCTCAATTGCTTGATGGAATTTAGTTATCTTTCGTCTTGCACTACTTACTGTTTCTTTAGTATCCGAAAGCGCAGAACTTAACTTCAAATATTCAAAAAGAGTTTTTAACTGATAATGAGCAGCATTTGCTTGTGTGAAAATTTTAACCATTTGTTCATGCATATTAGAATGATATTCTTTCAATATAGAAATTACGTTATTTATTGTTTTTGCATGTGATACTATTTCCGCCTGCATATTTGCTAGAACAGTCACCTGCTCCTTAGCTTGATGCACTATTTTCTCGTTGGTGTTGTACAAATAATCCATTTTTCCATCAATAATTTCTAAATCGCTATTTTCAAGTGTACCAAACAGAAACTTTAACACATGACCTCCTGCATCTACTAAACCTCGTTTTCCACGTCTTTGTGGTAACAGTTTTATTAGATCATCAATTTCATTTAGGTATTCACTAACTGACTGCTGTAATAGCACAAATTCGTAACGAAATCCGGCTTCCAATTGAATTAATGGAGAGTGTGAACTCATATTTTCATTAAGTAGATCTTCGAAAAATGTATTAAAATGATTCTTTACCTCAGTTACCAAGATACTTAGATTTCGGGATTCCTCTTCAATCTGCGTCAAGTTGTACTGCAACGTGACTCTCCAATGGCTGTCCGTCAGCAGCACATCTCTGCCTCCTTCAAATATGACCCCTTGCTGGAAGCAGCTTACTACTCCCAGGATTAGAAAAATCAATCCCATCATCCTTGTCCCGGCTTCTTGCACCAACTTTTCGATTTCTTCAACGAAACACAGAAACACTAATTTATTTTTAGAAAGACGAACCGACCGACAGAACCAACTGACACAACCCCACAGAACTCAACCAAATGCAGAACTATTCCCCACAGAATTTTACCAACCCCACACCTGACACCAAATATGTCGCGTGACGACCACACGTAATTTAATTTTAAAAGTTCTCGGGTTCTAATGCGGACACGGTGATGGAATCTAGCCCAGGTTGCTGTAATAAAAATTCTCTCCTCGGTTGGCCAAATAAAACAATTTAGTTTATTTCGAAAACAATTTGAATTTTATTGCATAATTTAGAATCAGTTGAACAATTACAAATTTAGAACGGGAGAGAGAGCGAGAGAGCGATTTCACGCGAGCTCGACGCGTTCAAAACCCTGGCACGACTGCGACTCAGAACAACGAACTCCAGGGAGCAGCGTTGTTCCAGACGCTACCTCAGCAAATTCCTGCCTGTTTACCACCCAGTAACTGCGCAGCTACTCTGGGTATGGAAAATTACCAGGCTTACTGCTGACAGACTTGGACTTACAATTCATGTGCTGAATTAAAATATATATCTTCTCCACCTGCACTGCTTAACCTAATAAGTCTGGCTGCATATATTCATTACTTGTTACTACAATTAAATGTTATGCTGAATAAAAATAAAATATATTACTGATAATTTAATATTTTAAATTGGCTGATTAAGACCGCATACGATGTTACCGGTCTGGTCTCAGAACTATATGCTGGGGTCGTCACACAAACAACACGTGAGATACATCAGCTACGTAAACTCGCCTAAAACAAATTCGCGACGGTATTAGCCATTTAATGATACAAATTACTATTTATAACAACGTGCTCGTCGCCATAAGGACGACGCCACAACCTTTATCTATCTCAATCAAGCAAATAAAAGATCTTCAAGGGTAAGTTACTTTACTATTCACATCTTTACTTTACGTTATATTCATTTTTATACGTTTGGCATCAAAGGGCTAATTTAATAATACGAAAAGATAAATTTTACTTACGGACAAAGCGCGCGAGGTCTGATCGGTTACGTAGTTGGGCTGCTACAAAGGGTTAGAAGAAAAAATTCATACGCGTGCCAATTAGGTAGTTACTCCGCCCAATAATTTAGTTCCGGAACATTGGATGTAAAATAATATTATATTATACTGGCTGATTAGGTTGCGAAATTTACATTGTATGAAATTTAATTAACTAATTTACGGTACACTATTTTAAATCTATACAAAATTCAAGCCGACTGTAATAGTTGTAAAAAAGGGGCATTGGGATAACGGCATGGGGCTCCGATCTGATTGCTGACAATATGGAAATCGAACATTCATTACTTAAATAAAGATCACAAGGATTTTTGTTTAGATTAATCAATATGAAGGATATTTAGGATTTTATTGAATTATTTTTGGCCTTGGAGCTTTGACTCCATGGGACCAAAGCTGTTTAAGAGTTGTTCTTCATTTATATTTGAGTACTTGCCCATAGTTCGTTCGCACAAATTTTATTGGTAGAATACAATATTATTTGTAATCGAACTTGGTGAAAAGTGCACTTGGTCAGTGCAGATACTATTTCTTTATGTCGGGTTTCTTTTAACGAAACAGCGTTTTACAGATTGTATGAGATAATATTGTTAAAAAGTGAAAACTTATGAAAATTAAACTTGAAAACACAGCATTGATATTCTATTGGTAATTATCGATTATTGTAACAAAGAAAATAATTTTTTTTAGACAACTAGAATAATTAGAGTCTAAGATGAATGACTAAGATAAGGACTGTGAACCAAAAGGTATCAAATGACGGCTATAGGTGGAGAAAATATAATTAGGGTTTGTTATTAATATAGTATTAATAATAATAGTAGTAAAGTTAGTAGTAATTTATAAAAGTACTAGATACGCCCAATATTTTATATTGCAAACACCTATTCTTCAGCCTACGTTAAAGGTATGTTCCCAATCAGATGGATGATCTCTGGACGATAACCTTACCATAATAGGTGTAAATGTTCTTCTTCCCGGAAGTCAGCTTATGTGTGGCCTTGCATTTACTTTCTGGTGTCCGCGCTTTGTCTTATATTCTATCTCACCCTGCCCTTCTTTGTTTGATTGACAGAACACGTTGTCATCACAATTTATTGGTGACTAAGGAAATATTTCATTTTCCTCCATAAACGGCTTCATGAAGTTGTGCACAAACATGATAGAAATATTTTTTTTAACCCTTGAGTTTTTTTACTAATTTTGCGCCTCAAAAAATAATTCTGTGTTTTAATTACTGTCTGTGTCTGATATATTTACTCATTAATGTTTCAAGTAATCTGCTTAATTTGCAGCATGTTCTTGTAAATAACTTATGGTACTTTTAGAAGATCCTAATTCTACATTAAAAATAGAAATAGTCAAATAAGGTTTGGGCAAATACAAACTCTGTTCTCATAAACGGAAGCTTTATTTTTAGTACGAAATACCAAATTATAGAAAACTTTTACAACATGAATTTACAAAGTAAGTTAGTGAAAGTAAAAAAAGTAATGTGGTATATTAAGAAATATAATAAAAAGAAACAGTGTACAAAAGCCACACTAATTATAAAGTGTAAAATTAGTTACACAACACAAAAAGAAAAGTTTAAGCGAAAACTTTGATAAATTGTCCTATTATTGCGCGGCACTGCGGATAAGTAAGGGGCAATCTTATATGAGTGTGTTTTATGTTTGTTAGTAATGTAATGTTGTGTTTTAAACAACTAGTATTAACAGATAATTGTAACAATTCATTATCATTGAAACACTAAAGTCTGTTTTTGAAATGAAAGATTTATGGTTTGAGACAAGTGCCCTATTTCCAATTGAATTTTAGCTTCATGTTAAAACCGGAGCCTCAGATGAGCGGGCGGCAGCGTAATTAGAATGCCCCTTTACGTACGGGATGCTTGCATAATCAAGCTACATTAGATACCGGTAATAAAAACTACACAGAGCCAATAAAAAACCCCTAAAACTAATCTGATGAGTGAGTGATCCACTAACTAGAGTAAAGGTTTAGACAAATTAGTAGTGATGGCGTTATGGAAGCGACGCGGCAATATGAACTTTCAAGGCCACATTACAGTGTCATCACGCCCACCCCCGAACATAACACACACTGTTGCTGTCTTCACTGTTACATAACAGGGTAGCTACAAAGGCTTCTGTTACTATAATAAACTTTTGCGGAACTTACCCAGGGATTTCGCTGACACTCGAAGTAATGTTTGATATGATAATCAAGTTTTAAAGTAGCACGCGCCTCTTCTATGTATTTTTGGCTTGGTTTCTGTACAGTAATTTACACACATTCTTGTCACTTTTCTGATTTTTGCCGGCTCTCAAAGCTGCCGATCTCGGCGGTCGCCTAGTTTGTTTAATGGGCACGATTGATTCTCCGGCTATACAAGTGTACACTGCTTCGCTATCTTAGTCCTACTGGACAATTATATAGAGTAAATGTAAATAATGTACACAAACTTGAAGGTTTTAAACAGTTCATAGAACACTTCTCGGTAATAATAACCTAAAATACCAAAACACGAGATATATGATTTGATAATATCTAAGTTGTGCAGTTCACACCCGTCGAAACGATGCTTACCCGATTAAATTCTTACGATGTATCGGTCTTGCTGTGGGGACCTATCTTAAGTCAACAGATCTTAAACCGGAAAAATATTATTACTGAGGGTAGCTTTCTATGGTTAGGCTGAAGATTTTGTTAAGTAAGGATTATTATTATTTATGAGTTGTAAATTGGCAAACACAGATGTTGGTTATGATACCGGCCGTGTAAACAGAAGAACTAATACTTTTACTATCTTTTTTGATGTACATTTACTGAAATAAACAACCAGGCTCAATAAAAACTTAATACAATCATGTAAAATTGTTGACTGCGACTTCATGTTACAGTCGACATTTGTTACTACTCTCATCGACCATCACAGCGTAAAAACCTACAACGAAGACGACAAAAAATCTTTTATTTCTGATTAAGAATTATAACAAGGTTTGTCACGGAGACATCAATTCAAGTTTGGAAATTTCAACTTGGAAGGAAGCTGAGGAAGACACCGCCAAAAGAATAATATTGGAATTAGGAAATTTAAAGCTCTATTAGTGGTCAGTTGCATACTTCTTGCGACATAGCCAATAACATTATATTTATAATATAGTACCACAAATGACACTATCCTACTTATAACTGAGAGCGTAACAGCTGCATTACGGTTTTAGATTAAACTCGTATAGAATTTGTGTTATAAGATAATGTAATGCCTTCTCTTACATCCCATTAACAATCTACATTATTTCTTCAGCGGCTTCTATGTTAAAATTACCAACATATTCACAAGTAATTTTGAATTATTGGTATAGTTTTCTTTAATATTTATTGTATATTTAGTTTATATCTATTGGAAGAAATGTAGGGGATACACGAATATGTATAAATGCTTTACAAAATTATTCAACGACTTTTTGAAGATAATTGGCAGTTCTTTTACTTGTATATATATACCTATATAGGGTGTATATTATGTCTGGAAACACCCAAATATATCCTTTAATAATTTAAATATAAATTTGAAACCTCTTACAATCGTGATAGAGATTGGGCATCTACTTTTTGGAACAATGTTTTGTTATGTCACACCAACGGGGGACGTCCTGCCGAGGGTATCGTGAATATTCTTAATGGAAGCCTATACCTTGTGATACATAATTTTAAAGGTAATAGCTTACTGAATTGAATGCCACAAACCGCATCTCAAAGGAATTATTCTATCAGAAAATAGAGCATTTTTAGTATTGAAAATTTACTGATGTTCAACAATGTAATTTTAACATGGTTCTTGCCACAAAATGTGTTACACTAATTTTTTAGCATTTTTTTAAATGTTCAATTAAATAAAACAAAAATTTCATTTTAAGCTGGTTCTATTAGCACAAATTTGCCAGTTTTTATTACAGTACAATTATGGAAATACTTATGTTATTGATTTCTTATTACAAATAAAAAATAATGTATGCTGTTAGAAAAGTCTTACAACAAACGTTTTACCTGCATTTGGTGTCAAAGCAATTGTTCGAACTGTGTTCCTTCTACGGTTTGACAATGAGCCAATCTTGTGTAAAATGATTCGACAGAGTTGCCTAACATTTCTTCAGTTATCAAAGCAATCTCCTCTATAATCCTGTTTCTTAGGTCTTCCAAATTATGAGGCTTTCTTCTATAAACATTGGATTTTAAATGACCCCATAGGAAATAATCGATTGGTGACAAATCCGGAGATCTTGGAGGCCATTCGATTTCTCCTCTTCGGCCAATCCATTTATGAGGAAACCTTAAATCCAAATACTCTCTTACCTGTCTCCCATAATGGGGTGGAGCACCATCCTGCTGAAACCATACATTATCAAAGTATTCTCCTGATGCAATTTGAATAGCTGGGATTATTTCATTTTGGAGCATATTGTAGTAAAGTTCGGCATTTAAATTTCCATTGATGAAAAAGGGTCCAACAATTTTGTTACCTAAAATTCCACACCATACGTTCAGTTTTTGTGGTTGCTGTGAATGGGACTCAGTAATCCAATGTGGGTTTTCACTAGCCCAGTAACGGCAATTGTGCCTGTTAACATTGCCATTTAGGAAAAAAGTTGCCTCATCAGAAAATAGTATGTTGGTCAGAAAATCTCTATTGTCATCACATTTGCGCATCACAAGTTCACAAAACTCAACTCTTCTGTCGTAATCATCCTCACTTAACTGTTGGACTAAATGAACTTTAAATGGTTTGTATTTATTAATTTTCAAAATCTTACTCACAGACATAGGGTGCATATCATGTTGCTGTGCAGCTTTTCTGAGCGATGTATGTGGGTCTTCAATAAATGTTTGCAAAACATCTAGTGCATGTTCTTCATCTGTTGCAGATTGTATCCTACCCGACTTTGGCCGATTACGTACACTCCCTGTCATTTCAAAACGCTCAATAGTTTTTGATATTGTTGAAACACTTATGGGATTCCTTTCTGGGAAAGTGTCATTAAACAAATTACAAACTTCCCGATAAGATCTTTGACAATCGCCATATCCTCGCATCATCAACAGAGTAATTCGTTCTCTTTCAGACAATTCCATTAAAATGCCAAATAAAAACTGAACTACTGTAATTAGATAACTTGTTGACAGCAATGCTTCAGAGACACTGATTAACTCGACAGGAATGATATGACCTTTGTCCATTTGTAATTCCCAAGCTTAGACCTGTCTAGTGAAAGCTCCATGCTCAACAAACTGAAACCTGTAGACCAGATGATTAATAACACAATAATGTTTCTCATAGGCTAGTGACCTTTGTCTCTTTAAACCTTCCTGCTGACTGGAAAACACCAAGTACAGATTCATAAGTAATCAGAGAAAGTGACTCATAAGTTTTATTCATTGTAATAAAAACTGGTAAATTTGTACTAATGAAACCAGCTTAAAAATAAATTGTTTATTTTATTTTAATTGAAATGCTAAAAAATTAGTGTAACACATTTTGTGGCAAGAACCATGTTAAAATTACATTGTTGAACATCAGTAAATTTTCAATACTAAAAATGCTCTATTTTCTGATAGAATAATTCCTTTGAGATGCGGTTTGTGGCATTCAATTCAGTAAGCTATTACCTTTAAAATTATGTATCACAAGGTACAGTAAAAGCCCGCTAATTCGGCACTTTCGGGGATCGAAGTGTTCCGGATTATTGAAAATTCCGGATTACCGAGCGTCATATGAAAATGCCGGAAAATTCGGTTTTTAGCCGCTATGCCTTTCAGAGGTCTTGGCTTTTTTGCTTTTCCGATGACGAAAGGCGTCAACATGTGGTCCCCTAAGGCATTGCCACAGAGCAAAATTGTCAAACGGTCTTTGTTTTTTTTAAAGCCTTTGGCACATTTCTCATCCCCTGCTGCCAAAGTCGAATTAGGCAAACAACGCCAAAGTAGGCCAGTTTCATCAGCGTTGTAAATCCGGCATGCTGACAAATCGTAGTCTTCAACTAGATTTTCAAATTCAGCTTTATATTCTTCAGCCGCATTTTGGTCGGCTGATCGGAGCTCCCCAGCTACATCAAGCTTCCGTATTCCGAGTCGATTTTTAAATCGGTGCAGCCAACCATCAGAAAATGCACATTCTTTCTCATCTATTTTTAATTCCTCACGGAACTGTTTAGCTTTTTCCATGGTCATGGGCCCAGTCACAGGCTTCCCTTCAGACCGCTTAGCGCTAAACCATTTGAATAAAATTTCGTCAAGGTCGTCAAGTTTAGGTTTTTTTAAAGTTTGTCGAGACTGCATGTCTTTGACATTTGTAGTTTGAGACTTAAATTTAAGTAACTTTTCTTTATTCTTCTTGATGTCATACATTGTTGATGAACCAATGTTGAATTCTTCCATTAGCTTCATTCTACTCTCACCTTTTTCTACACGTCTTATAATTTCTAGCTTTTGTTGAATGGTAAGTGTGACATGCTTACGTTTATTTCCAACTTTGCTGGTGGATGAGCTGGGCTTAGAAAACATAGGGCACAACTTTGAGAAAGTTAAAACACAATATGAACGAGCACAACACTCACGACTACACTCGAGTACGAACTGACAGTGACTGAGACTGAGGCAGACGCTAGACAAACACGTAACGGCGGACACTCGGCAAGTGGCCCTGAACCCCCTCACACACAGCTGCTGCGTCACATGCGATCCCTTCCGACTGAGCACGAACCTTTCCGAGCGCTCTTGCGAACTGTACGTTTCACAGTGCGGTTAAAATATCTCATTTACGCGATTTTTTTTAAGACGGTGCCGGATGAATGAAAGTGCCGAACCATTGGATGCCGGATTAGCGGGCTTTTACTGTATAGGCTTCCATTAAGAATATTCACGATACCCTCGGCAGGACGTCCCCCGTTGGTGTGACATAACAAAACATTGTTCCAAAAAGTAGATGCCCAATCTCTATCACGATTGTAAGAGGTTTCAAATTTATATTTAAATTATTAAAGGATATATTTGGGTGTTTCCAGACATAATATACACCCTATATATTTAAAAAAATCAATAGTAATGTAGTTTCAATAAAGATTAAAATTGTGCATTTATAATAATTAAAATATACATTTATTTGTTTGTTTGTTTAGTCACATCAATTATGTAGAAGAAATGGGAACTAAAAATATATTAGGTTTATATTAGCTTATGTAGTTTGTTTCTTATAGACACAAAAATAATAATGTACAAGTTACTTCATACCTGCATTTTATTAATATATAATAATTATATTTTCATGAAATGTATGTAATGTAGGCTACTCATAATGCAGATATAAACCATTATAGTGCATGAGGAGTGGCTGCCGATGCCGCCGCCTGCCCTTAACCGCGCTGTAGTGGACTAATCGGTCAGTGGAGTAATCGACCCTTTTCATTTGAAATGCAATGTTTTATTTGATCGGGTCGTTGTGCCAACGGCCCAGTGGACTAATCGAACCTATATAATTTATAAAACGGGTCGTTGGCCCAACGAACAGTGGAGTAATCGACCTGTATTTTACAAGTTTACTTCTTACAGCAATGGGGTCGTTGGCCCAACGAACCATAAACGCTATTAGTATTTGTAAGTAAATTTTGGATCGTTGGGCCAACGAACCTTGATTGTAAATTTACTGTTTAAATTATAAATAAGGTTCGTTGGGCCAACGACCCGTTTAGGTTATGTTATACTTTATCAAACAAATGGGAACGGCTCGATTACTCCACTGATCGTTGGCCCAACGACCCTCCTGAAATAAATGAAATTTGTACGGAGGGTCGTTGGCCCAACGACCCATTTTACAAACATTCGTAGGTTCGATTGCTCCACGGGCTCGTTGGCCCAACGACCCTATTTGTTTAGTTTCTGTAAATTGTAAATATAGGGTCGTTGGTCCAACGAACCTTAGAGTTTTTATTTACTGGTATAGGTTCGTTGGGCCAACGGTCAGTGGTGTAATTGGACCATGAATTAATATTAAGCAATAATATTTGAACGGGGTCGGTGGGCCAACGAACCTTAATGGAATTAATCCTACGATGTTCAAAAGAGGGCCGATTACACCACCAGGCGTTGGCCCAACGACCAACGCCGCTGCATTAGCTCATTTAAGCGATCAGAGGGTCGATTAGTCCACTACTTCATTCTCCGTCTCCTTCTAAGCCCTCTTGCAAGGCAATGTTTTACCTTTTTAGCATTTCAATTAATATATTGTTTTCGTGTTGTTCTCTAGATACTAATGTATGTCGAAAATATTTCATATATCATAAAGTAACCCGATAAATATTAAATACTAAAAACAAAGATATAAATATTAGTAGGAATATGTACTATTATATCAGCATTTGTTTCCACAAATGGTTATATAATTATAAGATAACATTTTGTTTTTATCATTACCTTTTTAATACTTATAAAACAAGGTTGATATAAAGTATAAGTGGTTTCATATGTAATCAAATATTAGATTATTAATCTTTATATACCTATATATTTCTTGTGTGCGTGTGTATGGTACTGAACTCCTCCTAAACGGGTGGACCGATTTTAATGAAACTTTTTGTGTGTCTTCAGTTGGATCCGAGAATGGTTTAGATTCATAATTCGGTCCAATTTTAATAGTTTATTTAATTAATTTTTTAATAATAAATTGTTGTTGATGGTGGAGTGTTTTACATTGGATCCGCCAGACTGCGCCACGAACGACACGTAATACAAAGTGAACTGATACTTAACAGATGTGAATATCTTCAGCTGAAGTTCATCAAAGAGGCAGAAACATTTGTTCACATTTAAAATTTAGAAAGTTAATATTTTAAATTTGCAAAGTGCTTGATCAGTAGTGTAATGCAGATTGCAAAGATGAAGTTTCACCAATTGTTCTACGTAAACATTATAATATTACAACACAGCCATAATGTATTTCTATTTTAATTCCAGGTTTTCCCGACATTTTGTGCTGCTATCAAATTTGTGTGTTGTTTTGTAACATTCTGTAATTATTGTGTGAGTGCTAATTGTTATAATACATTAATAGAGATTGAAGATGTTTAAAGTGCATACAAAACTATAGTTATTTATTAAAGTTATTGAACTCATTTTGCAAATTGAAGTGAGTATATTGGTCGCATACCTCAAATAACCTAAGTAGCATACAAATCAAAAGGTTGTGTTTCTATGTGTGAATATTGTTAACAGTTTAGATAATCAAGTTTTAAACTAATTGGATTTAAAATAATTTGTTGTAATTTACATTTTTTAATCTGCAGTCAGAATTGGTCACATAAGTTCAAATTAAGTAGCATACAAATCACATGTGTGAATAACTACTTATTGTTAATAGTGTAGGAATTGGTTTTAAATTAAATTCTGTTGGCCAGTTCCGACATTATACTGTAATTTAAATTACTAATTTTATAACAAGTATATTTTTTTAATTTACAACTTAATTTATAGTAATGCTATTGAATGTACAATATTTTTTGTTAATCCTTCAGGAGTGTACATAAACAAATAAGATGGTTTTCCGATAGGGCTGAAGTATAATAAGTGGCCTCCATCACAATCGAATTATTGATATTTCTGAATAGCCTATCCAAACTACTATCCGAATTGGATTATGGTTATTTAAAGGCTGAAGTATAATAAGCAGCCACCATCACAATCGAATTATTGATATTTCTGAATAGCCTATCCAAACTACTGAATTTCATTATAGTTATTTATTCGGTCAAATTTAATTAAATTTTTAATTATAAATTGTTGATGTTGGAGTGTTTTATATTGGATCCGACAGACTGTGCTACGACACGTAATACAAAGTGAACTGATACTTAACAGCTGTGATTATTTTCAGCTGAAGTTCACCAAAGAGGCAGAAACATTTGTTTACATTTAGATTACGTTATTATGAAGTGCTTGATCAGTAGTCTAATGCAGATTGCAAAGTTAAATTTTCACCAATTGTTCTATGTAAACATTATAATATTACAACACAGCCATACGTTTAATAAATTATAGTCTTGAAAGCATAGAGTAAGCATAAACATATAAAAATAACACCACTTCTTATTTCAATATATTCTGTACTCACTTTGGAGGATAGAGATTATCCAGATATAAAATTGGAAGTTTTAGCTTTTAAGTGAAATTCTTAGTAAATTATTAAGTGTTGATCTTGGAAGAATGCGCTACGATCGGAGTTTCAAATGTTTTTCTATTTTAATTCCAGGTTTTCCCGACAGTTTGTGCTGCTATCAATGTGTGTGTGTTGTTTTGTAAGGTTCATGTTTCAAAAGTAAATACGGCAAATAACATTAAAATATAATAGAATAAAGTTATAAAAAGTGTACTACGTGGCCGCGTTATAAGTTTATAAAGGCCAGCCAACAGGCAAAAGGAAGAAAATAAAAAATAAAACATCGTGTAATTATTGTGTGAGTGCTAAAATTGTAATAGTACATTAATAGAGATTATTGGTCGCATTACCTCAAATAACCTAAGTAGCATACAAATCAAAAGGTTGTGTTTCTATGTGTGAATAACTATTGTTGACATTTTAGATAATCAAGTTTTAAACTAATGGATTTCAAATAATTTGTTGTAATTTACATTTTTAATCTGCAGTCAAAATTGGTCAGATAAGTTCAAATTAAGTAGCATACAAATCACATGTGTGAATAACTATTGTTAATAGTGTAGGAATTGGTTTTAAATTAAATTCTGTTGGCCAGTTCTGATACTATACTGTAATTTTAAATAACTATAATGAAATTCGGTAGTTTAGATTAGGCTAATCAGGAATATCAATAGAGGTTATCCAGATATAAAATTGGAAGTTTTAGTACAATACACTTTTAACTGAAATTGGTAAATATTAAGTGTGCAGTGATTGATCAGTTAATTTTTGGTTTATAAATAAATTGTTTTTTATCTTGGTATGTTTTAAATTGGATCCAGCAGAATGCGCTACGATCGCAGTTTCAAATGTTTTTCTATTTTAATTCCAGGTTTTCCCGACAGTTTGTGCTGCTATCAAATTTGTGTGTGTTGTTTTGTATCATCGTGTAATTATTGTGTGAGTGCTAATTGTAATATTAAATTAATAGAGAATCACATGTGTCAATAACTATTGTTAATAATGTAGGAATTGGTTTTAAATTAAATTCTGTTGGCCAGTTCTGATACTATACTGTAATTTTAAATATCTATAATGAAATTCAGTAGTTTAGATAGGCTAATCAGAAATATCAATAATTCGATTGAGATGGTGGCTGTTTATTATACTTCAGCCTTTAAATAACTATAATTTGGATCGTCATTTTAGTAGTTTAGATAGGCTATTCAGATATATCAATAATTTGAATGTGATGGTGGCCACTTATTGTACTTCAGACCTATAGGGAATACTTATTTAGTATATTAGATATATATATATATATATATATATATATATATATATATATATATATATATACTTCAGCCTTTAAATAACTATAATCTAATTCGGATCATCATTTTAGTAGTTTAGATAGGCTATTCAGAAATATCAATTCGATTGAGATGGTGGCCGCTTATTATACTTCTCCCTTTAAATAACTATAATCTAATTTGGATCGTCATTTTAGTACTTTAGATAGGCTATTCAGATATATCAATAATTCGATTGTGATGGTGGTCACTTATTGTACTTCAGACCTATAGGGAGTTTATTAGATAAATTAAATTCTGTTGGCCAGTTCCGATACTATACTGTAATTTTAAATAATTATCATGTAATTCGGTAGTTTAGATAGATTAATCGGAAATATCAATAATTTGATTGTGATGGTGGCCACTTATTGTACTTCAGACCTATAGGGAATACTTCTTTAGTATTTTAGATACCGTAGTCTATGTTGTTATACTTTTTTATCTAGAAGTTACTTAATTAAAATTACATATTCAATAAGTTACTCATATTCATTGTGTACTATTATACAGAATTTATTTTTACAGAAAAATGCCACGTCTTCGTGGGAGAGGACGAATAGTTATTCAATCATGTGATTTCTATGCTACTTAATTTGAACTTATGTGACCAAACTGTTAACAATAGTTATTCACACATAGAAAAACAACCTTTTGATTTGTATGCTACTTAGGTTATGCGACCAATATACTCACTTCGTTCAATAAATTTTCAAAATTAGTTCAATAACTTCAATGAATGACTATAGTTTTTATGTACTTCAAACATCTTCAATCTTTATTAATGTATTATTACAATTAGCACTCACACAATAATTACACAATGTTACAAAGCAACACACATATTTGATAGCAGCACAAACTGTCAGGAAAAACCTGGAATTAAAATAGAAAACATTTGAAACTGTGATCGTAGCGCATTCTGCTGGATACAATGTAAAACATTCCAAGATGGTCCACCCATTTAGGAGGAGTTCAGCTCCATACACACGCACACAAGAAATATAAAGATAATAAAATTCGGTAGTTTAGATAGGCTAATTAGAAATATCAATAATTTGATTGCGATGTTGGCCGCTTATTATAATTCAGCCTTTAAATAACTATAATCTAATTCAGTTTGTCATTTTAGTAGTTTAGATAGGCTATTCAAAAATATCTATAATTCGATTGTGATGGTGGCCACTTATTATACTTCAGCCCTATACGGAATACTTATTTAGTATTTTAGATAAATTAAATTCTGTTGGCCAGTTCCGATACTATACTGTAATTTTTATTAACTATAATGAAATTCTTATAACGTGTACAGGACAACGTCTGTCGGGTCTGCTAGTTTATATATATATATATATATATATATATATATATATATACATATATATATAATATCATGTAACATTTTAACACCATTTCAAAACCAATTATTTTTAATTATAGGATTTATCAAGGATGTATCTTTAAAACACATTATTGTAAGATTTTCCAAGGTCCATAATATCATGTAAAAATGTATAATTGTTATAAAATATATAGTTATAGCTACAGTTAGTATCATTATTTACATATTTAATGGTGTTTGACATTTGACACAAGTTATTAACACATTATTACACAAGAATGCAATTTTGAACGACGGTTATGTATTGTTCGATCGATGAACCACTTTAAATTAAAGATATTTTCTAATCATTTGAACTTTTAATCTTAAATCTTTGGAATCAAACAGTTATAAGATACAAATTGCATAACAAGACACACTGTGGAAAAATATAACAAGATTTATACATAAAGACGTACAGATAGTATTTGTCGATTAATACATTGCCAGTGACATAAAATAAAGGTTAACCCAGGTTTCGTGTAGGATGTAATGGATTTAGCTGAATTATTGAATTAAGTGCAATTTACATAATTCCGCTAAGATGAATATTCTTTTGAAATAATCTGCAATGTTTAACTTTTATAAACGATATCAGTCCTCCTCATTATTACAAACACTTATTCTTTGATATCGAAAAGACTTATGTAATAAATCTACAATATTTAACGATGTGTTATTGTTTAATCACAATATATCGCTACTGGAATTATTTGAAAAATAATCTCAATATAAATATCTTTTAAATTATCAAGAATTAGTGAATTTGTATCCATAAAATATTTCTATGAAGTATACATATTTTATATTTTGCTTACCTTACTTGAATAATTTTTTTTTCTTGCATACAAAAAACCAAGTAATACAATTTAATTATTTAAGCCCGACAATTATTTTGAAGCAACGTAATTTATAATTTTATTTTAAACATTAGGTTAGTGGTAAAAGAGAATTGGATACAAGCAAAATATAAACAACAACTGTAAAATGTGTGAACTTTAAATATCAAGCAAAGAGAATAACAATGTATTAACAGGATATAAGCAATTAAAAAATATTACAGATTTTAAAAGAAAACTTAATTTTAAATTTAAGAATTATTATGTCAGGTTTGGTTTTAATGTCATACACATTCTACATTTATGACTACTACATTTTAAACTTGATTTAATGTAAAATTTGCTCAAATCAACAGTTAGACCAGGGAGGAAATTTAAATTAATGAAATCGCTGATTTTGTTTTTTATGTACAACAATTAAGTAAAATATAGTTCCTGTAAAAGCGTTACCTAATACATTAACTTTGGCATCAACTGGTGAAAATATTACAATGCTTACTGAAAATTGTAATATTAATCTTAGGATTGAAATGTTTGACGTTGAAAATAGGTTTCCGTTTTGTTTTTCATTTTGTTGGAAAGTAAGGGTTTTAGGGCTGACGAAGCCAAACGTATTTTTTTGGTGATTACATTTATCAACGGAAATTACTGATTAATTGTTCGGGAAAGTTATATGAATGAAAATATAACAATGAAATATTTTTTATTTCAAACAATTTAGGCGGTTATGAAGTTCTAGGCTTTTCTGCTTGAGATTGGAGGAATGAAGAGGAAGAAATTTCAAAGCAGCTATAATTTAGGTTATTGATCGAAATTTATTTTATGCAATCGTTCCCGGAAGCCAGATTATCTGTGTGGCCTTGCACTTACTTCATAGTCTCTGTGCTGTTGTCTTGTCTTCTATATCTTCCTGCTCTTCTTCGCATGATTAACAGAACATGTCGTCATCACAATTTATTGGTGACCAAGGAAATACTTCAGTCCCCTCGAAAAACGGCTCCGTGAACTTAGGCACAAACATGATAGAAATACTAAAAAAAGCTTGAGACTACTGTACATACTAATTTTGTGCCTCAAAAAATAATTCTGTGTTTTAATTTGTAACAAAGTCTATTTACCAATTTGTTTATTCAATATTTTTTTTCAACGTGGTTATTCTTAAGATAAATATGTAAAAATGTTTCCTAACACTCAGGCAAATCCCATAGCACGCATCATCGAACCAATGTTCCTTATGCAGAAATGATCACTCAAGCAAAATTTCAAGTCAATAATTAAATTAATTCCCCTGAAAATTTATACACCATTGCCATGCAATGGAAGTTGTCCGAAAAACATTTATGCTATTGAACTGCGCCCCTTGTTTTCAAGGGAACGGGGATTAAAAAATGATCGTCATTTATTGCAAGGAATCCCCATGTCAATTTCGGTTATTGTCAATGGGTCCCTAAATCCTCTAGGATTGTTGAGAAGAAATGTGGAGTTGGCCCTAAAACTTCGTCTCTGTAGCTCAACATTTGGACGATGTTAAAATCTGTAGATCAGTACACCGTCCAGCAGTATTGTTCGAAAAGGATTTACTGTACTTGAAATAAGAAATAGGCTTATGATATTATACATGTATGTGACAATAGTTCCACATAGTTCGGTGCCTCGTAACGAGGGTCGTTGTTATTATAAAGACAGTTTACTTTGTATTATTTTGAACGGTCTATCAATTATACTCAAGAAATACACATCTCGTTAACCTATATACAAGTGTTATTTTTTAATAGGCATCAACCTAACCTTTCCCACATCAAAAGGTTACGTGTTTAGACCACGTCGAGGTCACCGAAATAGGACAAATTTGGGTTGATTCCTATTAAATAACAAAACTTTTATATACAGTACATGGTAACGAGATGTGAGTACAATTGATATACTGTTCAAAATCGTACAATTTAGACAAACAAACTGTCCTAGTAATAACAATCCTCGTTGCTAGGCACTGAACTATGTGAAAATAAGGCTACATGCTATTATTTTTAATATTATATATTTCCACTGTACTTTGCACCTGCAGCTCCGCTCTCCCCTCCACGTTTTACTACATTTCAAGAGCCCGACAACCCTACATATAAAAAAAACACAAGAAGAGTAGTGTTCTTAATAGATGTTTCTCTACATCTATTTAGGTAAAATTTCACATGTAATACGAAAAAATACCATTTAAAGCAAAACTAGATGCTCAAAGATGAATTTTTATAGTAATTTGTTTAAACAATAAAAAAAAACCTAGATAAAGAATTTGATAAACATTGCAATCTGTAGTCTGAAAAACAATATACCACATGGACCATATAAATGCATTCACTGTAAATGTAATCCGAGGTCAAAACCCTCAGGCGTTTCACTATAAAGTCTGTTTGTGGAATGAAAGATTGACAAATCAAGTTTGAGACAAGTCAAGTGCCTATTTTCCGTTCAATTTTTGTTCCATGTTAAAAATAGAGCCTCGGATGAGCAGGCGGCAGCTACTAGTGTCTCCTCTACGTATGGGATGCTCGCATAATCAAGCTACATTAGATACCGCTAATAAAAAGTACACAGTGTCGATAAAAAACCCTCGAAACTAGACTAATGATTGACTGATTCACTGACTTGAGTAAAGGTTTAGACAAGTAGTAGTAATGGTGTTATAGAAGCGATGCGACAGTATGCTTTTCGAGGCCACATCACGCTCAACCCCGAACACAACACTAACACTGTTGCTGTCTTCACTTTTACATAGAGGGTAACTACTCTAGGGAAGTTATAGCATGACCGGTGGGATGCGCGTGAGGAGTGGAGGAGTTGAGCGCGTGGGGGCACAATCTAAAGTAGGGGAGTGAGTACGGTGCTACTAACCCTACTGAGAGTTTTCGGTTCCCGGCTCATAGTGGTGGCGGAGCCGAATATTGTAGTGTTTGCCAATATTTCTAGACCCTTATGTTCTTACCACGGTGGTCTTTTATGATGAGCAATTTAATATAGGAGACCTTGAGAATATTTGAACATTTCTAGACTCTTTTGAAGTTACGGCGACGGACTTTTATGATGGGGAATTCAATACAGGAAATCTTGGAAATATTGGGACCGGATGTACGTGATCTTAACAATGACTATGTTCTGCCGAAATTGTGTTCATAGCTCACCCTTCTTAATGAGTTCGCAGTAGAGGTACCTGGTGGTAAGAAAGGGTTCTCATAAATTGGGAAAGGGTAGGAATTTATATTATTCTTGATCTCCAACGACGACAACAGTTCAGAATTGTAATTGTTACGCTTTGTTAGCCATTAAAATTCAATTTATCATATACTAACCGTGTAAGCTTCAGGATTTACGATAGTAAATACAATTATACACTACAAAATTTTCAACTGACATAGCCTAGCTGCTAAATTAAAAATGAATATAAAACTGGTTAAACTAATTTGTCAATATACACAGTAGAATAAGAAAAAACTCAGTTTTATCTACTAACTTGTATCAAGTTATTTTAATGATGTATACTTAAAATAACAATAACGCCAACGATCCACACGCAATAGTTAACATAACAAAACCCCGTTGTCGATGAAAATTATTTATTGTTCTTCGAACTACACCCAAATCAAGATTGTCCAGATTAAGTTTAGTATGTTTGCGTTTTCTTACTTTGTTGGGCGTACTAAAAGAATTGCCAATTGGACTTATTTTTTCCTCCTTCAAACGTCTCAGCGTACTTTTAGAAATTCCAGTTGCCTCTACGACACGCTGTTGAACTTTCTTCAAATTTAGATGTGTGTTGGTTTCTGCTTCCCGTTTCATAAAATGGGAAGCACTTCTATTGCTTGGCCGTGTATAACCTTTCTACCTCCAATTTTACTTTTTACATTATGATCCATCTCAAACGCTTTACTTAAAACGTTATGAGCACAACGCAATTAATTCACAAATTGTATTACAACTCGTGAATTGGCACAAGCGAATGTTTTTTGGGCGGCAAGTATAGAAGACTGGAGACCGAAGTTCACAAGGCTAAATACGGCAAGAGACTGAGCCGCTCCACCCCCCACCAATTTAGTTCCGTCTTTGCCTACGGCGCATCTCGAAGTCACCGGTCATGCTATAAATTCTCTACTATACAAAGGTTTTTTACACTATAGTCAATTTACCTATGGTTTACGCTGACACTCTAAGTAATGTTTGATACGATAAAGGTTGAGTTTTAAAGTGACACGAGCCTGTTTTATGTATTTTTGCCTCGGTTTCGGTAAAGTAATTTATACACATTCTTTTAATTTTTCTTCTTTTAGCCGCCCGTCATAAACCTGCCGTTCTCGGTGGCCGCCTAGTTTGCCTAGTGGGCACGATTGATTCTTCTTCTGTACAGGTCTACTGCTTCACTATCTAAGTCATCCTGGACAGTAATATAGAGTAAAAGTAAATAATGTACACAAATTTGAGGATTTTAAAAATTTCATAGAACACTTCTCGGTAGTAGTTAATATAATTATAATAACCTTAAATACTATAGGACGAGCTACATAAAAAAATCTAAGTTGTGCAGTTCACACAACGTCGAAACGATGCTTATCCAATTAAATTCTTAAAATTTATCGGGTTTTATGTAGAGAACTATCTTAAACAACAGATCTTAAACCAGAACAATATTGTGACTGAAGGTAGCTTTCCACGGTTAGGGAGAAATAGTTAATTATGACACCGGCTGTGTAAACCGAAGAACTAATCCGTTTATTATCTTTTATGATGTAAATTAACTGTAAAAGAAAACCACCAGGCTCAATGAAAACTAAATAAAATCATGTAAATAAACTCGTTGACTGCGACTTCATGTTACGGTCGACAGTAAGTTGTCACTCTTCACATCAGCCATCACAGCGTACAAAGTTACAATGAAGACGCCAAAGAAAACGTTTACTTTAAATTAAAACTATTAATAATTATAACAAGGTTTGTCACGGACACATCAATTCAAGTTTGCATGTTTCAAATTAGAAAGAAACTGAGGAAGACACCATCAAAAGAATAATCTTGAACTTATAGGAAATTAAAGCTCTAGTAGTGGTTAGTTGCATGTGGAACTTGAATTCTTTTTGCGACATCACTAATAACATTGTATTTCTAATATATTACCACAAATTACACTATTCTACTTATAACTAAGAGTCTAACAGCTGCATTACGGTTATAGATTACCTCATATAGAATACCCGTTATAAGATAATGTAATCCCAACTCACATCCCATTAACAATCAACATTACTTCTTCAGAGGCTTCTATTTCAAAGTTGGCAACATATTCTCAATTAAGTTTTAATAATTGACATTTTTCTTTAATGTGTACTGTAAATGTAGTTTATATCCATCTGAAGAAATGTATCAGATACAGGAAAATGTTTAAATGCTTCAGAACATTATAAAATGGCTTTTTGAAGAGAATCGGCCAGTTCTTTTACTTGTACATGATACAAAATCGGTACTAATGTAGTTTCAATAAAGATTAAATCGCGCTTTTGCCATTTATACAAATGTTATATACAAATATATATATATATATGTTTAGTTACGTCAGTGACGTAAAGAAATGGCAAATAAAAATATATTACGTTTATATTAACCAATGTAGTTTTTTCAAATTTATAATGTACAAGTTACCTCATACCTGCATTTAATTAATTATATAATTTATAATAATATTTATAGTTATATATATATATATATATATTTTCATCAAATGTATTCAAGCTCATAATGAAGATAAAATTACTACAGTGCAGGAGGAGCGGCTGCCGTACCGCCTGCCCTTGGCCATAGTGGACTAATCTGTCAGTGGAGTAATCGAACCTTTTCATTTAAAATGCAATGTTTTATTTGATCGGGTCGTTGGGCCAACGACCCAGTGGACTAATCGAACCTCTATAAATTATAAAACGGGTCGTTGGCCCAACGAACAGTGGTGTAATCGAACCTGCATTCTACAATTTAACTTGTTACTGCAATAGGGTCGTTGGCCCAACGAACCATATACGATATTAGTATTTGTATGTGAATTTTGGATCGTTGGGCCAACGAACCTCGATTGTAAATTTACTGGTTAAATTGTAAATACGGTTCGTATGGCCAACGACCAATTTTAGTTATGTTTTACTTTATGAAACAAATCAGTCCGATTACACCACTGATCGTTGGGCCAACGACCCTCTTATTTAAAACTAAACTAACGTTTGGGTCGTTGGGCCAACGATCGGTGGAGTAATCGAACCGGACCCAAACAAATCGGTCCGATTACACCACTGATCGTTGGGCCAACGACCCTCTTATTTATAACTAAACTAATGTTTGGGTCGTTGGGCCAACGATCGGTGGAGTAATCGAACCGGACCCCTCGGCAGTAGTGTTTGATACGTGATGTTACCCCCACCACACATCGGTCCTACTGGCTTCAAATCCAGCGCGCGGTTGCCAGTCTATGGTATTCTTTGGTCGCGCTGGTTTTGTGACGCTGATTTTGGTGAAATTAAATAATAAGAGAATACCAAATAATAGCAATAATAGGACTTATCCTGGTTTTTCAGTTGTTATAGTGTTGTTTAAACGTGTTTTTGAAAATAACGTATCCTATATTATATACAGCCGCATGTGTAACTGACTCACTCACTCACTGACTGACATATAGATACAAATTCTAACATACTTCTAGAAGTGCTGGAAACTTGAAATTTGGCACGCAGGTACCTTTCACAATATGATCCGGAGGAAAAGTCTGAAAACCGGGCTTTTTTACTTTTAAACCCCTCAAAAAAATTCGAGAAAATTAATGCATTTTTCACCCCTGCAGGCCTTTTTTGTAAGCCCGATAGCGGGCGAACCGTTAGAGCTAGCTCGGATCTGACGAAAAATTCATAATCAGGAATGAAATGAACTACAAAAAAGGTCCAGTGACATTTTGCTCTATCTTCCATGGTTAAGCGACAAAACGCTCGAACATTTGACATTCCAGAGATTTTTCCGCTTAAAATTAAGTTTCGAGCCCGATAGCGGCCGAACGGTAGGTCGTAGCTCAAATCTGATTGACCCATCAAATTAGCAAATTACGTGATCTACAGAAAAGGTCCAGTGACTTTTTGCCCTATCTCCATCGGTATGACCGCAATACGTGATTATGTGCAAAATTTTATGTAATTTTCACGTGAACATTTTGTTTTTGGTGTCGATAGCGGCAAAACCATTGGTCGGAAGTCAAAATAAAACAAAGGTTTGATTTAGCAAATGAGGTGATCTACAAAAAAGGTCCAGTGACTTTTTGACCTATCTACAATGGTTCGACCGCAAAACGCGTTTAAATGCAATTATTTTGTGATTGATACGTATAAATCTTGTTTCTGGAGTCGATATCAGCCGATCCGTTTATTGGAGTTTAAATCTTTATTATTCAGTAACTAGAAAACTATGAGATCTATAAAAAAGGTCCAGTAGCCTTTTGTCTTATATCCTTTAGTAAGCCTGTAAATCGCTTTCAATGGTAAAATATTTATCGTGTTTTTTACAAAATGCACATTTTGATTCTTTTAGATTTTTTGCTACTATGATTTGTTCAATTCATTCTGGTTCCGGATTGAACAATTATTACTACGTTACCGAGTGATTACAACCCCCTAGGGAATTGGCTGAGCGTTAGCGAAACGCCAATAGTAGATAGTGACAGAGAGAATTTATTTATTTTAACACACACAACAACCTCTAAAAGAGAACCACGTGTGTGTTAACACCCAGTAACAATAAACCCCCCTCTGGAATTTCCCAGTATGACCAGATAACCTCCTGAGTAAATTAAACCCCCTGATCAACGTTTTATTTTGATAAAAATTACTGTACACATGTTCTTGTAGCACAGACGCACATTTCCCAGAAAAGTACCACGCGTTCTTATAACCTCCGATAACTTAACCCCCCCTCCCGAGAATTTCCTGGTTGATGAACTCCTGATTAAATTAAACCCCCTGATTAACTTAATAATCTGATAAAGGTAGTTTTACATTTATTTACACTATATCTGTTTACACAACAGCTGACCAGTGCAGACTTTTATCCCAAGCGTTGTACCGACTAAACCAGAGATCGTAGCTCAAATCCGAGGATAAAATCGAAACACAAAATTAAATTTTCGACAAGAAAGGTCCAGTCACTTTTTGTCGTATCTCTAACGGTTAAGCCACAAAATGGCCTTAGAGTCAAAACTTTGATTAAAACTGGAAAATTCAATAAAATAGGTCTAATACTATTCCGAATTCCGCTTATCCCCGAATTTGGCCAACACCCAAAAAGGGGGCCTGGGGTGTGTCATTAGCCCCCGGTAACATTACCCCCACCCCCGGGATTTCCTGGTATGACCAGATAACCTCCTGAGTACATTAAACCCCTGATATGTTAACCCCCCCCCCGGTAACATTATATCCCCCTGGGAATTTCCTGGCATGACCACATGTCCGAATTTTACAAATCACTAAATCTCTTAACCCCCCTTGGGAAGTTCCTGGTATGACAAGATCACCCCCTGATGTCTTAACCCCCGGTAACGCTAACCCCCCCCCACCAGGGAATTTCCTGGCATTACATAATGTCCGAATTTGACCTATCACCAAATCATTCTTATTCCCGAATTTGGCCAACACCCAAATGGGGGCCTGGGGGCGTAGCCCCCAGCGAGCCGAAGGCGAGTCTAAAATACTTATACAGCCGCATGTGAAACCACTCACTCACTCACTGATGGATGTATACAAATTCTAACATAGTTCTAGAAGTGCTGGAAACTTGAAATTTGGCACGCGGGTACCTTTTGTCGTGTAACCAACAGGAAAAGTCTGAAAACCGGGAATTTTTAATTTTAAACCCCTCAAAAAAATTAAAAACCGGTTGAAACTGGTTAAAAACTGGTGTAGTTTTTTGCTTCCGAGCCGTCTAGCGACTAAACCGTAGGTAGTAGCTCAAATCTAATTTTTAAAGGGTTTTAGAAAATTTTATGATCTACAGAATGGGCACATTATACTTCACCGCATCTCTACCGGTCCACCCGAAACATGCTCTCAAATTCGAAAACATTGTCAAATTTTGACGATTTTCGCTTGTAGATTTTCGTTTGAGGCTCTGTAGCGTCTAAACCGTAGGTTGTAGCTCGGATCTGATGAATAATCGTTAGTGGGGAATGAAGTGCTCTACAAAAAAGGTCTAGTGACTTTTTGTCCTATCTCGTGTGGTTAAGCGTCAAAACGCGGGAATGTTTGACATTCCAGAAATTTTTTTGCTTAAAATAAAGTTTCGAGCCTGATAGTGGCCGAACGGTAGGTCGTAGCTCAAATCTGATTGACCCATCAAATTAGCAAATTGCGCGATCTACATAAAAGGTCCAGTGACTTTTTGCTCTACCTCCAGTGGTTCAGCCGAAAAACGTGATTATGTGCAATTTTTTTGTAATTTTTACGTGAAACTTTTGTTTTCGGGCTCGATAGCGGCAAAACCATTGGTCTGAGATCGAAATAAGACAAGCGTTGGAGTTAGGAAATGAGGTGATCTACAAAAATGTGCCAGTAACTCTTTACTCTATCTCCATTGGTTTGGCCGCAAAACGCGTTTTAAGTATTGATTTTTTTAAGTTTTACGTGACATTTTTAAACTGCCCAGTGCAGTCTTTTGTCCTAAGCTCTGTACTGCCTAAATTATAGGTCGTAGCTTAAATCTGATGGCATAATCGAAAGAGAAAATTAAATTTTCGACAAGAAAGGTCCAGTCACTTTTTCTCGTATCTCTAACGGTTATCTAAATACTTATACAGCCGCATGTGAAACCACTCACTCACTCACTGATGGATGTATACAAATTCTAACATAGTTCTAGAAGTGCTGGAAACTTGAAATTTGGCACGCGGGTACCTTTTGTCGTGTAACCAACAGGAAAAGTCTGAAAAACCGGGAATTTTTAATTTTAAACCCCTCAAAAAAATTAAAAACCGGTTGAAACTGGTTAAAAACTGGTGTAGTTTTTTGCTTCCGAGCCGTCTAGCGACTAAACCGTAGGTAGTAGCTCAAATCTAATTTTTAAAGGGTTTTAGAAAATTTTATGATCTACAGAATGGGCACATTATACTTCACCGCATCTCTACCGGTCCACCCGAAACATGCTCTCAAATTCGAAAACATTGTCAAATTTTGACGATTTTCGCTTGTAGATTTTCGTTTGAGGCTCTGTAGCGTCTAAAACCGTAGGTTGTAGCTCGGATCTGATGAATAATCGTTAGTGGGGAATGAAGTGCTCTACAAATAAAAGGTCTAGTGACTTTTTGTCCTATCTCGTGTGGTTTAAGCGTCAAAACGCGGGAATGTTTGACATTCCAGAAATTTTTTTGCTTAAAATAAAGTTTCGAGCCTGATAGTGGCCGAACGGTAGGTCGTAGCTCAAATCTGATTGACCCATCAAATTAGCAAATTGCGCGATCTACATAAAAGGTCCAGTGACTTTTTGCTCTACCTCCAGTGGTTCAGCCGAAAAACGTGATTATGTGCAATTTTTTTGTAATTTTTACGTGAAACTTTTGTTTTCGGGCTCAATAGCGGCGCGAAAACCATTGGTCTGAGATCGAAATAAGACAAGCGTTGGAGTTAGGAAATGAGGGTGATCTACAAAAATGTGCCAGTAACTCTTTACTCTATCTCCATTGGTTTGGCCGCAAAACGCGTTTTTTTTAAGTATTGATTTTTTAAGTTTTACGTGACATTTTTAAACTGCCCAGTGCAGTCTTTTGTCCTAAGCTCTGTACTGCCTAAATTATAGGTCGTAGCTTAAATCTGATGGCATAATCGAAAGAGAAAATTAAATTTTAGACAAGAAAGGTCCAGTCACTTTTTCTCGTATCTCTAACGGTTATCTAAATACTTATACAGCCGCATGTGAAACCACTCACTCACTCACTGATGGATGTATACAAATTCTAACATAGTTCTAGAAGTGCTGGAAACTTGAAATTTGGCACGCGGGTACCTTTTGTCGTGTAACCAACAGGAAAAGTCTGAAAACCGGGAATTTTTTAATTTTAAAACCCCTCAAAAAATTAAAAAACCGGTTGAAACTGGTTAAAAACTGGTGTAGTTTTTTGCTTCCGAGCCGTCTAGCGACTAAACCGTAGGTAGTAGCTCAAATCTAATTTTTAAAGGGTTTTAGAAAATTTTATGATCTACAGAATGGGCACATTATACTTCACCGCATCTCTACCGGTCCACCCGAAACATGCTCTCAAATTCGAAAACATTGTCAAATTTTGACGATTTTCGCTTGTAGATTTTCGTTTGAGGCTCTGTAGCGTCTAAACCGTAGGTTGTAGCTCGGATCTGATGAATAATCGTTAGTGGGGAATGAAGTGCTCTACAAAAAAGGTCTAGTGACTTTTTGTCCTATCTCGTGTGGTTAAGCGTCAAAACGCGGGAATGTTTGACATTCCAGAAATTTTTTTGCTTAAAATAAAGTTTTCGAGCCTGATAGTGGCCGAACGGTAGGTCGTAGCTCAAATCTGATTGACCCATCAAATTAGCAAATTGCGCGATCTACATAAAAGGTCCAGTGACTTTTTGCTCTACCTCCAGTGGTTCAGCCGAAAAACGTGATTATGTGCAATTTTTTTGTAATTTTTACGTGAAACTTTTGTTTTCGGGCTCGATAGCGGCGAAACCATTGGTCGAGATTTGAAATAAAACAA